>NC_092629.1:53618799-53918799 GCF_039555335.1 Amphiura filiformis | reverse complement strand
TAGAAATAAAGAGTGCATTACCCTGCACCTATTGCTTAACTATTGCTTACTATTCTCTCAGTTTGTGGAAATGACACAGCTTTTAACATGTATTCGGAGGTGCATATTTTTTACCAAACCTACCTTTGTGCCATTTAGAATTTCTGGCAGCTAAACACAATAATAAAGATGTCCGAATGCAATGCATCAGTATTGGACATATCAAAGCTTGTATCAATTGCGCATTTATTAGTGATTTCCATTTTTAAAGATATATCTAGTGCTATGAAAAATTGTATTCGTAGGTAATGTAAAAAATACCACTCAAAAAATTATCACAAAAATTCATAATTATGTACAAATATGTGAAAAATTGAACAGGCAATCTTTGAATACACACCTTTCAGGAAATCAATTTAGATTCAATCCAATGACTTCTTTTCATAACTGATTTAGATGTTTTTAAAAATACTTTAAGAAATATTTTGAAAAAATGGGTAAAAATATCATGTTTTGGGGTCTCTGTGTCTAAGTTTTTCACAGAAGGGGGTCTTATTATATACAATTAAGTATTTTAAATTAATACTTTTAAGTTATGGCCCTGAACATTTTTCGTTGGATTCGACCATATGTTCTAAATCGTTATATAACCGTATCACTCGTGTATTTGTATCAACATCGACGGACTTTATGACGATCCATACTATATTGAAGCAGTAAATAATCTCAAAGACCACTGGTTGCACACGATCTATGAGGTTGATGTCATTATGCAGTTACTGTCCGTTTTTCCTATTCAGCGCACACACAGCGCTCCAATTGATGATTGACCGCTAGGTTACTCACTGTACTGTAGGCATAGGTAATGGACTAGTTAGTGGGCTGGCGGGAAAACCCTTCACCTAATAATAGCCATAGAAGCTCACATGTGAATTATAATGTTCATCCTTAACATACTACAATTTGAAGTAAAAAATATCACGGGAAAGCTGTTGTCGAGCTGTTTTCCCGAAGAGAGTCTTCCAAAATTTCATAACAGTCGGACATGTAATTTCAATGGCAAATTGGGCTCAACGGCTGACTCGCGATAGCTCCAACTTTGAACGAGCACCATCGTGTGATCGGTTTGATCAATTTTCGCCATAGAAGCTGTAAATAAACTTCAATTATTTCCCTCTATGGTCATCTAAAAATGATTAAAATGCGATTTTGGAAAGATTGTTGTCGAGCCCTCCCAAATATGGAGTTCTGACTGCCTGATAGGGAGCTAAAAAATGGAAAAACTTTTTCCAAACCGTGTTAAGTCTAAAATCACATGTTTCTCATTTACTTGTGTGATACGATCACAATAACTGTGACAAGTTTGACATGAGTTGTACCATCCACACGGCTGGATAACAATACGCAGACTTTTGTTCTCGTTTCGGAAACAAAGGCCACGCTCAGTAGTGTTATTTTGCGTTTGCTTTGTAATAGTGCATCCAACTGAAATTATAATACCTATTTCATCACAGCACATTGAATATCGCACTGGTAAATCAGTAACATATGGTTATGAATTTAACCAGGGCTATGAGACTCATCCCTGATTTAACATAGTTGAGCTGTTTTCAATGAGGTTTATCTTGGTTTAATGGGGTTTAAGTCCTGCAAAGGTCGTGATGAATTCTGCTGTAGACATGACTGCATAAGGCTGCGTTCACATAGAAGTATACTATTCGGGTATACGGTGCACGTTTTGCAGGTGCACGCGTATAGCTCAAATCGAGCAAGGCAATTTCATAGTACCGGGTCACATAAGGCTACGATCGCATAGAAGTGTACTATTCGGGTATACGATGCACGTTTTGCAGATGCACGCGTATAGCTAAAATCGAGCAAGGTAAGTTAATAGTACCGGGTCACATAAGAGCTATTCGAAAAGGCCGTATACCTGCGTATGGTATAGTATAGTGGGAATCGTGCATGTTCGATTTTAGTGCAGCGTATACCGTCCTAATTTTAAAAACCTAAACCATATGTGGGTAAATTCATTTTTTTAATATAGAGTGCACAACTTATAAGTTCCCCCTAATACTTTTTGAAATAAATCGAAAATTATTTAACGAAATGTAAAATTGTAAAAAGATATGAGTAACCTTATTTGTTTTACAAATCTGGACCAATTTGTAGTGTCACACATGATTGCGTTCGGTCACAATGGTTCATTATGTAAAATAATAGGCAGTTTTAAAAGTTGCACCGGAGTCCATAGGAGTCAAATTCCAAACAATACAGTATGTCAGGCCTGTTCATGAGTTTGTAATGGAAATAAAACTTAACGTCTAAGATGTGCAGTAGGAAATGTGTCCTCCTACGCTGTTAACAAGTGCATTACAACGTCAGCGCATGCTGTCTACGAAAGTCCGGATCCGTTGCTGGTTTCAGCCAGATTTACTATTGATATCTTCTGACGAACAGACGTGACACGTCAACGAGGTACTCTCGGCTGATTTTTTACTTCTCCTGTCACCTGAAATTTTATTTGCAATTTTCGAATTGCATTAGGCACAACTCCCATACGACGAGCAATTTCTTTCACTGTTACATTTTTATCCAGCAAACATATTGCTCGACAGCGAAGGAAATCGGACAAACGTGGCATGATTAAAATCTGACTTTTCTTAAGTGATGTATGGTCTTTTTTCACTGCAGTACATATCCTGCCTAATTCAGCCATTTATCATTTAAAAAGAAAAGATTTAAACAACTGCTTTGCTTTTGAAAACTAAAGATTGAGTTTTTCTTTAACAAACACATGAATATTCCTGGCCTACTGTATTGTTTGAGAGTTGACTCCTATGGACTCAGATGCAACTTTTAACACTGTTAAAAACGGTCTTTTCTTTTACATAATAACCCATTGTGACTGAACGCAATGATGTGTGACGCTATAATTTGGTCCACATGTGTAAAACAAATAAAGCTACCGATACCATTTTACATGGTTGCATTTCGTAGAGTATTTTTCGATTTATTCTAAAAAGTATGCAGGGGGGAACTTATAAGTTGTGCACTCTATAGATGCACTATCTAATTCTGCACATTATGACACCTCATTGAATGCAATGTGACCTCAAGAAGTAAAGTTACAAGCATTTGATAAGACGAAGAAAATGGGTAAACTGACATACTCGCTATTCGCTATACGAAATACGCTCATTCGATCAGGCTGAGTTCACATAGTATACTCCTATATGAACTCAGCCTGATCGAATGAGCGTATTTCGTATAGCGAATACCGTATACCATATACTTCTATGTGAACTCAGCCTTATGTTCTATGTCATATGATGGAATATACGGGAAAAGGTCTATGTCCATACATCTATGATTATTGTTATTTCTAATATATTAAAATTGATGTCAAACATGTTTGGAATCAACCTTATTGAGCAATGTCTTACCTTATTGTCAGCAGCTAGTGGTCGCCAATGAAAGGTACCACCTCGAAAATGAGCTGCGTAGATCTGGGATGTTAGTCCAAACAGTACTACAATTGTCGTTGTTGATAATGCCATTTTTCTTCAAGAGAATATAATAAATGTCCATACGAATTACTACATAATATATTTTGTTGATGGATCAATTTTTTCAAAATAAAATTTCAAACATGGCTGGTTTTTTTTTTTACGACAGAGGCTGCGTTTTGGGTCTACGCAGCGATATTCGACATCATGCTATTTTTTTTTGTTTATCGGCTCTGATTTTCTTTTCTACTTGTAGCTTTGTTTAGACTTTGCTCTCGACGTTATAACAACAAAATTTCCGCTGCGTCAGTCGCAACGTTAAAAAAATCGAGTTGCTCATTATACAGCCGTTCCGCCCAAGGTCGAAAACATGAGCTGCTTATTAAAGAAGCTTATCTGATGCTCTTCTAAATGCCATGAAATGCCATGGAAGTGGGTTGATATCAAACAGATGACGACATTTCCCTTATATATTCATCATAAAAATGTCGAACATTCAATATGTAGTTGACACATAAAAGTTATTGCAAAACTGTCTTTGTTTGGCACCAAAAGTCTCAAAGTGAAAACTATTTTTATAATGAATAAGTGAGGTAACAACATGGTATAAAAAAGGATTGACTTAAGGAAAAGCAGTATTTTTGTATAATTTAGTGTGCATGTAGGGATGCAATGACAAATTTTGACATGAGAACGTGCATACCACCGACGACAAAAAGACGCCGATGCCGGGCGTTGATGATAAGTAGGCCCTACCTAAAAATTCGGCTATCAATTTTTATCAATTTTTTAAGGTAGGTAGGCCTATCCATACATGCTTTTAAGTTGAAGCAACTAGAGCTGGATTTATAATAACTTGCCTGATTTTGTTTTGCAGATACAGCAAAACCTATGGCAGTACCACAGGTTCAATCACGCCGTTCTTCTCTCTCGTTCCTCTCAAATCTGTTTTAGGATGAGGTTTTAGGCCTGTCTTTATATTAACCAAAATCAGCTATTCGCTACTTGCACGGTTCCGCCATTATGCACTATGTGCGGGGAGAGCCTCGAACTGGCAGCATACATGAAAGGAAGAATTATGTAACCTTACACAGAACGTTATGACTAGTTCAATTCCCATTCATGTATGCTGCCAGTTCGAGGCTCTCCCGCACATAGTGCATAATGGCGGAACTGTGCAAGTAGCGAATAGAACAGATTGCATGGAGTCATGTTCCTTCGAATAAATAAAAAATGTCATACTTGAGTACGGTATGCGGAAATAAGGGTTTCTGGTTCGGTATGATTCATTAGACTACGGAGACATCCATTCATGTGCATCGAATGGACGCGCAATACGCCAAATCGGCAATCACATTTGCAATGCATTCTGGGACAGCTTTTTGAAGTTTTGGTACTCGTTGAGCTCTGACTGATCGAGTAATTTGTTTTTTATGCGTACAAAATAGTGTTTCAAATGTTTACTAGAATACAAAAAAGAGTTGACATGAGTTTTTGAAACCTTTTGCACATATTTTGCTTCCTATAGCCACGGACTTTAACCTCTGGGATCGGGACTACCCAAAAGCACACTTATGGATCCCAAGCCATCAAAATGTTTAACAAATAGAGTTCATTCTGGGAATTCAAACTTTAAAAGATTCAAGATTTAAAATTTTCCCAATTTGTGATAAAAAGTTGTAGTATTTATGTGCGTTAGGTCGCACCGCGAGCGGATTGTCTTCAATCGTTAAACGGGTGGGGTCAAGGGGCCCGCCTTAGAGCCCCTCGTGGGGTCCAAGGGCAAAGCCCCCCCGGTGGGGGCCCAGGGGGCGGAGCCCCCGGAAGCTCCTGGTTTTTGGCATATTACAAGGTAAAAAATCATTGTTTCAGAATACAAATTTCCCTTCCTCTTCTTCCCTTTTTCTTT
Organism: Amphiura filiformis; assembly: GCF_039555335.1. NCBI lineage: Eukaryota > Metazoa > Echinodermata > Ophiuroidea > Amphilepidida > Amphiuridae > Amphiura > Amphiura filiformis. The sequence goes on along the minus strand of NC_092629.1, from coordinate 53,913,402 downwards.
CCTTTCCTCTTCTTCCTTCCCCTTTCCTCTTCTTTCCTTTTCCTTTTTTCTTCTCCCTTCCCTTTTCTCTTCTTCCCTCTTTCTTTCCCTTTTTATCTTCTCCCTTCCCTCTTTTTATCTCCTTCCCCTCTTTTCCCCTTCCCTATTTTTTGTTCTTCTTCCCAGTTTTTTTGTGTGTCCGGGGAAGCTTGCCCCCCCCCACTGATTACGCCAATTAAATCTGACCTTGAACGCCGCAAACAATGTTTTCTGGACGCAACGCACACCGTCGACGTCCTATACGATAAATATAAATTTAATACTCCGTTGGTGAGCGACGGGCGAGTGGTAGTGAGCGACAGGCGAGTGGTATTTCACTGAACGCAAGAAAAGGAGTTCTATCTGATTGGCTAGCAATCGATCGCTTAGGTCGCTCAGTAGTCAACTACAAACTCATGCATTCAATTCGATTGAAATCGATTATTCTATTATTGACGAAGATAAAGAGCGTGATAGTGTGTCAATAATGTACATTGTATTGCACCTGGTTTTACCAGCATTCCTTTATAAAATAATTTTCTCAAAGAGTTGAATATTATCAAAATTTTTACCCAGGATTTCAAATGTTTTACATCAAAATTGCAGTTAAACATATCCACAGCAAAATACCGGTCCTCACTAATTAGTACATTTAATTTCCAGTTAGTACATTTAAACGAAACCTGTGATTTACGTGACAACAAATAAAATTTTCTTACAATAGAAATATCATATGGGATACTGATATGGTAGGCCGCAACCGCCACAACGTGGAGCTGCTACGCGTAGCTGACTTTTTGTTCCGTGGAGCCAAATTGACCAATCATGTTAGAGTTTTTCATTACTCGGAGGTAAAACTGACCAATCAAGTACGACTTACTCATTACGTGAAGCGAATTTAGTCATTAAGAATTTGCCAGACGAGCTTCACGTAGTTGCAAGATATCCTCGGTCACGGTAGTTATGATTCAAAAAGTAATTTATGAAAAGTACGAACCGACTTATTATTAAGATGGACATGCACTCACAAGAAACTCATACAGTATTGTACACAACTATATAGCTAGGCAGAGTGGTGGTAAACCATGCACACAATTCTGCGATCTGCAGTGTATCGCCGGGAGCTGATTTGTACATCTTGCGCGGCGTGGCCTGCGGAATTCGACCTTCAGCAAACCAGTTCGGATTTACTTTATATACTAGTAGTAGGCCATACATACTGTAGTTACGGTACTGCCCGTTTTCCTATACACAATACTCAGTGCGCTCACCATTGACGCATGACCTAGTGTATGTTAGAAGTATTATGCCATTGCCTATATGACGTCACTGTGTAAAAAATAACCAGTCAGTATTTAAAGTATTCTCTGAAATTCTAGAAAATATAGTTTTGTAACATTTCCTAAATTTTTAGCTAATTTAGGTGTTTGGAAATATTGGTACTTCTGTGTTTTAGGAAGGATATGGAAACGACAGATAACACCAAAAAATATGAACAAATTATTTCTAAACCGTGTTAAGTCTGCAAACCATTATGCTTCTCATTTTCAAGAACGCTGGTTAACAATAAGCAGACTATTGTCTCATTTCGTAAACAAAAGCCCAGACAGTATTGTTACCTTGCGTTCGCTTTATAATCATTCACCCAACTGAAACTATAATACCAGCTCATTGTTCATTGCACAGGTAAAACAGACACAAGTGCAGTGTGTATTTAACCAGAGAAGATCTGATGTAACATAGTTGAGCTGTTTTCATTGAGTGTTATCTTGGTTTAATAGCTTTTAATGGGGTTTAAGTCCTTCAAAGGTCGTGGTGAATTATACTGTAGACATGACTGCATCATGATTATTTTAAAGTCAACAACATTCAACAATATGATCACCGTGATAGTATGACAGTATCAGTACCGTGGGTGTCAGTGATCCTGGCCTGACACAGTAGACAAACAAACAAACACGCCACACACATGGCACATGCATGCAAGGTAACATTGACTATACACTAATCAAACAATGGTATTGATCCTGTACAACTGTTTGTGGTTTATTTACATTCGATTCATTTAAAATCCACATAGTAAACATTAATTTTGGCAAGAGTTTTCTCTCTCTGGAACGATGATGCATCAACTGGCTCCGCGTAATGAAAAGATCTAACATGATTGGTCAATTTAGCTCCGCGAAGCGAAAAGTAAGCTACGCGTAGCAGCTCCACGTTGTGGCGGTTACGGCCAGCCATATACTGATCATGCGAAAATCGTAAAACATAGAATAGAAACAGTGTGGCCGGCTCTCAAAATCTCAAATTGTATGCATAGCCTGAGTCGCACGGCCTATCTCGAACAAAATAGCTCAAAATCACCATGCGTAGTTGTTGAAAAACGTGAGGATTTATCGTACTACCACGGCAATTTTTAACACGAAGATATAGGGATGATGACGGTGTGCAACGTTCCCGGTACTACCGCTAGGTGGCAGCACACGACGAAAGCTTTGATGGAACACCTTAATTACTTTCATATGGAAAAACCAGGTAATGCTCTGAGATGCCCGAGATATCTATGATGTAGCCACAGTTTTGACATTGTAGCGCATGGACTGTCTTAGAATGGTTTCAAAAGGGTTGGAAACGCTGATAAATATACGAAACAGCATAGATCTGGGCCAATTTAATCGACAGATCTAATAGACCCGTGACGTCTGCGTGACGTCACGGGTCTATACATGTACAGGTAGCCGGGTATAGCCCCCTTCAACGGCATCTATCTCTAGTTCCGAAAAAGTCTGGATTTCCGCCTCTCCCACTATATACGTGAGTAGTGCATCTCACCCTGCATTTACGAGTGCAGTAGAAACGACCCGATGACGGCGAGAGGATTAAAATGCTGGTGAAAGTGCAGTGAATTCGCGGTAAAGCCAGACGGATATCATTTCTTCCTGCTAATGAGGAATATGATAACAATATAACATATTGCAGGTCATATTATTTTCAAGAATCATTTCACATTCGCTGTCACCACTAAATTAATTCGAGTACACCAAGTTGTGAAAACAGATTAAAGCCATGTTACAAATTTCCATAAAATTAGATTTGTATTTCTTTTCCGCAAAATATTAGTTTTCATTATCAGAATGTCCCCTTTTAATTTTGACCCAAACAGATTAGGCAATTTAATACTAGCGCATATGTTCGGTCCTTTTGATGTGTTATGACCTTCCCGCACGCTGTATACCTACAGTTTTGTGGGCATCGCGTACGCGTTGATAATTAAACGACATACCCCGTCGCTTTCAAAATCTCAAATTTTGTCACAACTACAGCACCTAAAGACTTGATTTTTTCAGGGTATGTTAGTTTACATAATTACATTACCATGATTACAGTCCTCCAAAGCTAATGTTAAAATATGGCCAGGGGGTCAGATGCGGTATGACAAGTTTTGACGTCGCCATTGGATTAACACATAATCATGAAATCTTCACAAACAATTCTAAATGTGTCATGTGTTGCTGAAGCAAAATTATGTTATTCTAGAACCGTTGGGGTTCGACAAAATACCCCACTGTAAGTATGTTGTTTTTCAATTTGTAACTACTAACCGCCTGAAAGGGCTGTTTACATTTTTACACCTGTATCGACTTCAAAATCAAGAGTCCTCCAGCCCACCGTATCGATCTTGCGTGTTACCACAAAAACAGAATCATTTAGGTCGTTCAAAGTTATTAGTTTCAGGATTGGTTATGGTTAACGTTTTCTTTCATTGTACCTATATATTATTTCGGCTTAAAATGACCAGAAAGCGTCTTTGACAGTTGTTGCTAAAATTATTTCATAATATTTGGCAAATAATATTTTTTAATATAACTGAAATCGTATATTATGGCTTTAAGGTCACTGACTTTATCAGCATCAAATGCTATAAACAGTATGGAAATTATTAAGAAACTTGATGCATCCAATGACAGATTTGCGTCCTATTATTTTCATAAATCACCCACTGCACTGTAAAATTATTGAACCGAGCTAGCCAAAAAAAATTCATTAAATATCCTCATATCCGACCACAATATCAGAATATTTTCAATCCTTGTGACAAGACGGATAGTTTGATAAGTATTCTACAGTAGATGCTTGAAAAAACTTTCCAAACTTTTGTTGAGGAGTTTATGTGTAGGCCTATGTGTGCAATCAGTCTGATTAAATACAGTGCCGCTCTTTTCAAAGACACATATCGTACATGGACTCTGTATGTTGGTTTCTGACCAAATTAACCTCATGTTTGGTCATGTTAGCCCCAAAAGTGCCAAATTAACCTCATGTTTGGCCATTTTAGTCCCAAAAGTGCCAAACCATTTTGAACCATATTCACACATTTTGCTTCAATATGGCAAAATATTTCGCGCGCTTCGCGCGCACTTGTACCATAACCTTATTTTTTCGTAAAAAGGTTCTGGATTCACATACTTAAAGAAATTTTTCCAACCCCATCCCCCCAATGTCAAAAAGAAATTTACGCCACTGCAATTTGTACGGTATTTAGCGTGTAAGTACTACGAATTCAATTGTTAGAAAAAGCCGAAAATTTGTAAAATGAGCGGTCTATGAAGCCTTTGGTGGGCAAGTTTTCCCTATTATTGTTGGCCTATAAATTGTGTAAAACATTAATTGGCAGATGTCAAAAGTAGAAGCACAAATGGGCACTTGTATATCGATTACGCAGGGGGGTCTGAGTGGGGATGTTCGCCCCTCAGAAGTTGGACAATTTTGCAAAATGAAGACCGAATTGAATTGATTTGGTGGGCCATTTTGGCACTATTAGTTTGCCACTGTGCTCCCATTAATCCTGTTACATCACTACTTCTACAGCGAACTACAGCAAGTGTATGGTACGTAGTACGAGTAGGTCTGTACTAAAGCCAAGAATTTTTTGCTTTACAAATACTAAATTCCGCTTTTTTCCGCTTTGTAATTTTAGCACATTTCTGACATAATAAAATTTCACAAGAATCTTACCTTTACTAGCTTCGCCCCGCTGACACGTGTACAACTTCAACCCATGGGTGATTGGGTATCATGGTTGCAATGGGAGGTAGGACAGGCGTTGTACGGTAAATCTATGACGGATTTTACTTTATTTTGATGAATTTTGAAGACCCATTTCATTTAGTATTTTATTTATTTCTTTTCAATTGTATTTTTTTTTTTCTTTTTCTAGGTAATTTTTGCTTATTTTTTTTCGTTTTCCGCTTTACCTCCGAATTCCGCGATTTTCGCGGAATTTCCGAAACGCGGAGAATTCTTGGCTTTAGTCTATACTCGTCACATTGAAGATCTTAAATCTAAAGCATAAACAATAAACTAAGTGACTAGTTCCAACAAAAGAACATGGCATTGTTTCTGTCCGTCCACTATGGTCCACAATGGCCTCAACCAATGGCATAGTCCAATAACCTCAATTAAACAATCGTTAATGCAAAATTTGACCTCAAGTTGCAGATTATGAGTTTTTATACCCAAATTTTCAGAGGTCATTCAATGGATATGCAAATGTATTGGGGTTAAAGAACTGTGCCTTGATAGATGAGCATGTTGTGGATCCTAGTGGACGGACGATCGTATTAGGATATTTCAGTTGAAATCCACACACCATGGGAGATATGACGTTAATCTCCGACACAGGGGGTGTAGATTTCAAATGAAGTCACCCATCAAGGTAACCCCGTTTGAAGCCTACACTCCCTGTGGGGAAGATTAACGTCATATCTTCCATAGGATGTGTGGATTTCAATTAGAATAGCACAATAATAAAAACAATATGTAACTCGTTCCCACACAGGAACATAATTATGACAATTTATGAATACTTTTAAAGGGGGACTCCGGCAATCATAACATTATGCCTTATATGTTAGAAAAATAATTATCAAGCACGAATCACATTGTTTTATTTAAAACAAACTCATATTGACAATAACAAGAAATGTCTTTAAAAAAGACAATGCCTCCAAGATACCAGTGGGCACCTTTTGTTATTAAGGAGACACTTATAATGCTAGCTTTAAGGTAACGCTATTGGATATAGATTTTGTCTGATTGAAATATGTGAGTCCATTCTCTCCTGATTACAAGACTGAAAATTTTATTTTAATCGGATATTCGGTTACCAAAATATGGCCTGTCAAAATGGCGCGAAACCAAGAAGTTGGCAACAAATTTCTTTTATTTTTGTTATGCAATGTTGTCAGGTATAGGCCTTATTTTCTAATTATATATGCACGAATTATACAAAGTAAAATGTTCAGATCGGCTACAAAATAAGATATAAAACCCATGGATGCCTTTGGCAAATTTCCATTTGCATAATTAATTAGGGCCCTAATCAACTTTTCTAATAAGTGGCCCTAATTAATTATGCAAATTGAAATTTGCCAAAACGCAACCGTAATTTTGTATTCTATTACCCCCACGACCCATTATTCAAAATCGCGCACTGTGATTTGTTGAAACGCGTCACGTGACAGACCATTAATTAGCGATAAAGTGTCAAGGGCAACGAACTTTATGTTCTAATATCATCACAGCGCACAGCAAAGCGCACAGCACACTTGCTTATGTAGGGGAGAATGGAATGCCAGGGGTGTGTTATTGTATGTGCATACCTGCATATAGGGGAGAATGGAATGTTAGGTTGTGTTATTGGAATGTGCATACGCTTTGGCTACGTGTAGGCGCTACACCTTGAGGTAAACAACTTGAAATATTTGGGCAAAAATGTGATATTTTCTCTTTAAATCGCACTATTTTGTGGTAATAGAATAGAAATAAAGGGTGCAGCATTATCCTTTACACGCAAATAATGTGTCCTCGGCAGTAAAATCGTTTAAATAATGGGTTCGGCTGCGCCTCACCCATTATTTACGTTTTACTGCCTCAGACACATTATTTTCGTGTAAAGGATCATGCATTACCCTTTATTTCTTAAGTATAGTGTGTGTTCTACCCATGTACCATGCCTCAGTACCATAGCTCTTTTAATTGTATCTGAAATCTTTACTTTGCATAATTCATGCATGTAATTAGAAAATCATCTGGCAACTGGACTTGTCAAAAATATAGAAAATAAAAAGAAAGTTGTTGCCAATTTTTTGTTTTGGTTTCGCGCCATTTTGACAGGCCATATCTCAAGAACCGAATATAATCTACAGGGCATAAGCTTTAACATATTATTTAAATAGAAAGAAAATCTAAATTTGTGCATTAGCCAATAGGGCCACGGTCACCTAAAGCCATCTTGCAGATAATTCTGATGTATGAAATAAGACCTTCAAACTTTCAGATATGAAGAGTTCCAGATGCAGGCAGCCGTTTCTGTTTTTTAAATATAGGCCTAAGTTGTATCAAGAGTCATTTCTCGTGGATTTTTTGACTGAAAATTACGATTGTAACGTTTCAGAGTAACAAATTTTCGTATCAGATTATTTTATGCTTGTTTATTATATTTTGTATTCAGGACTAAAATAATATTAATATTATTATATTTAGGGGGGTCTTTTTATAGGCCATTACTTTTTTGTATGTGTAATTGAATAAAAAATCAAAAACATTATTGTTTTGTTTTGTTTCCTTCATTTGTGCTTTGTCTTGCATCGAAAGGGCCAATATCAACACCTTGTTTGTAAGAAGTATTGTATGGGAAAAGATGATTCTTGCATTTTATTTTTATTTTTATCTTAACAAACAAAAAGCAAATTTCTCAGCCATAGTCTTGAAACGGTCATGGGTATGCATGCAAAAATATTGCAACAGTACTCAGTAGAATGTAAAAAACTGACATACATACCACCAACATGACCAACCACGCATGGGAATTGGGGAAGCAAATACTTTAAAACGAATTATATCAACGCAATAAAATTGCAATACTTTAGTACATGTACATGTATTTGAACAGCAATGAAGCCGGCCATAGGCGCGGCTAGGCGTATCATACCATACATTGCAGTTCAAATGCATCATGATCATGATTGTGGCCTAGTCGAGCTAGCCCTGCATGCCAGTCGGTCTGCTGACTCGCCGCGGCACAAAAATACCTCAATTTTGCACAAAACAATCCATGATGTCAAATTATCACATCCAAAGTGTCGCCATGAACGTCAGCTTCAACTTCTCCAGCCAACGTTTTTGCATTGATAATCAGGTTTCATGTAATCATGAAATTAAACCTTGTTTGATGTGTATTCCCATTGCCACAGCATAACGGTTTTCCAACTTGTCTTCTACGATAAAGCTGCGCTGATGAGCGCTGAGGCTACAACTTATAATTAAAGACCGAATTAAAAAAAGACTAGTTTGCGTCTGACGTCATGACAAAGGCGCGCCGTGATTGGTTGCTGACCTGCGCAGTATGGCATTTTTGGTCTGGTTGACAGGACGGCATACGTAAGCTAGTCTTTTTTAATTCGGTCTTCAATTATACAACATACGAGTTTTAAAATATTCTAATGCATAATTCATGAACTTGATAGACCCACGCCATTGGCGCAACGTGCTAGGTGTTTCTAGAATCCCCATAGAATAAGATTAATTTTAATGCTAATTTATTGCACATGCTGAGGAAGCGTGATTACCTTTTTGAACATTCGGAAATGGCGATAGGCGAATTTATGTATGGCGCAGAGAGGTGGGGGATATATATTGGGCGCTCAATATTGGACGGAAATTAGAGTACTTGTCAGAATATAAATTTGTACAATCGGCCTACATGCCGCGCAATGTGCGGCATTTTGGGTGTCAATTTCAAAGCAAACTACCTCCTGCGGAGGCAGAAAAACGAATAAAAACAGTCGGCTCTCAACACGCGATATTCAAAATTCCCGCGCCGAAATTGTCTAAGTGCAATGACGTAATGGTTATTTGTGTTCAATAATTGTCGTCAGCCTTCATTGTATTACTGGGATTTTACATGGTCAGAACCAGCGCACTGAATGGTCTATTGTTCTATTGTGTCCGATTTGAGCGCTGACATATTGGAAAATGTTGCCAATCAATATTCATGAGAGTGTACATTCAACGTCCAATTTTCGAAATTGGGTGACTTGTGCTTGGCAGGTGTAAAATACATCTGACTGGGCGTTTTAAATACGTAACGCATAAAGGCATTGACATCATCGAATGGCTGCCTATAGTGCTGTTAGTGTTAGGCCTATGTGTGGGGGGGGGGGGCTGTGTTTAGTTTCTATAATAATTATTATAAGGCTTACATTTATTTGTCATTCCTTTGTTTTCCTTAGCTCTGTACTTATTCTTTCCTTGCTAAAGTATCACTCCCTCTTCTTATCTCCCTTCCCTTCTCCTTCCCCTCATACTTTTTGTCCCTCTTTCTCTCTTCCTCCAGCCCCCCTCTCATTCTTCATGTCCCCTCCTCCACCTCTTCCTCCCTCATCCCCTCCCAAGACCTCTCACAAAAGAGCTGCCCCACCCCCTTCAGTACGCCACTGTTTATGACATTCTCCTTCTTAAAATAAAATAAAATGTCAATTTGTGAAACAACTTTTATATAGGCCTACACCGGTATACTTATTATATGTTACATGTATACGTAGCTATTACCATTATACAGTAATAGACATAGAGACATGGCAGCCTTGATGTAATCATTCAGCAAGCGCATTCAATTTATTTAAATGAAGCACCTACAGTCAGTGGGGTCACAACGAACTGCATCAGCGGCTAATGTGTGCCTTTTGAGCTTACGGCTACTCAATTACACCCTTGAGTGGTATGACAACAAAAGGTACTTTTCGTTATAGTAAGCGCTTTCACGCGACTTTCGTTTGATCACTTATTGACAGTAGTCTGCTAGGTAAAGCGTTAATACACTGTCGGGTCAGCTTACCGATTTAATGGTGGAAGCCCTTTGTCCCAAACAAAAGGTACCTTTCGATGAATAACTTGTCATATTTCAAATCGGCACAAGTGTACAATGCGTTACATAATCTATTGCCTCTCCATTCTTAATAGCTCCATGGTCAGAACATACACATGGGAATATCAAATCGTAGATAGCAGATAAACGTGTATCGATCCCGGGTATTGATTTTAGTTTACCTGTTGTGCAATGTAATTATTTACCAGGCGATGTCGGTGTGTACCGGTACCAACGGAAGTCAACACGCAAGTTATCTGGCCCATGAATCAAATTTGCACAACGTAGAGTACTAGTCTAATATCTTTAGGCAGTGGTGTACCGTGGCCGCCCCAACCCCGGGGGGCTGAAAAAAATTCAATTTTGCCGCCCCTTCCTCAACAGCCTGAAAAGGTTGACCCAATTTTTTTCTCGGTCGTTTAAAAGAGTGAAGAGCAAAAAAAAAAAAGGTTTTCATCCGCTAGTGGCCTAAAAGCAGCACATTTTGATGTATAGTACCATTTTTTCACAATTTTTAAATGCTTTATCAAATTTTTCCGCCCTTTTTTATTTCCTAATTCTTTTTGCCGCCCCTTCTTCGTTTTTGCCGCCCCTGTTTTTGCCGCCCCTTCTTCTTCCGGCGCCCTTCATTTTGGCCGCCCCTTGCTTTTACCCCGGGGGGCTGACGCCCCCAAAGCCCAAAAAAAAAAAAAAAAATACGCGCATGCTAGGCCTACTTTGCAGATATTATGACAACTCACAAAATTGCGAATATTTTGAAACAGACCAAATTATTTATGTGTAATTTTCAACATTTCTAGTTTCTGTCCTTATTTAAATACATTGACTTATGTGCGTCGCATTAGAAAGAAAGAAAGAAAGAAAGAAAGAAAGAAAGAAAGAAAGAAAGAAAGAAAGAAAGAAAGAAAGAAAAGAAAGAAAGAAAGAAAGAAAGAAAGAAAGAAAGAAAGAAAGAAAGAAAGAAAGAAAGAAAGAAAGAAAGTCGCACGACAGTATGAGCGAATGCAACCATGGTAACGAAGGAGCGGAATCAGAATAGCCTGTTTCCAGGCAGAAGGACATTCAGCTCTAAGGCAAAATATGTTAAATATGGCAAGAAGAATTCCCAGGACATATAGGGAACATTTTTATAAGATTTTCCCTCTATTTATAGTGTATTTATGGCAATGGTATTGTCTATGTAAATCCCTATACTGTAACTCCACGTTCTCTGCTTGTTTAATGTTGTGATAAATTTTTGTGTTATATGTTTTTTTGTTTTTTTTTTGATCCAGTGTAAGTCCACCGGAAGTCAAGTGTATGGTGCATATGACCTCTGTGTCGAAAGCGCCACCAAACTCTATACAAAAACAGAAAACAGAATCATTCTCTCACTCAAACTCATCGGGCCAACACATATTATTGGTAGCTCCGTATTCAGATATCATTTATGTATTTTGATGTTATGGAGGATGCAGATAAATAAATTCACTACCAAACCAATTCCTGTTTCTCAGAACTTTATTATATTATTAATACCAACGACATCGTTATATGCCTTATAGCGAAACAATCCTAAAACGCGTAAATTCTACTATGCACGATTTTTTTAAAAATCGGCATTCAACCTAATGCCACGCTAAAAAAAAAGGGTGAAAAGTGAAAATCGAGAAACAGGCAGGTGCGGAAAGTGATGAATCTGTAATGTCGCTTTAAACTTTCTGATCGGGAGTGATGTATTAGAAAGAAAAAATTATCCGCTACATGATGATGTAAAAATCATAAGAAATAAATGTAAAACGTTACTTCTAGAGTAGAAAGATGTAATGTCTCGGGATGAGATTCTAAATGCTATCTTCAGTAGATATGCCCTATAGCGAAACAATCCTAAAACGCGTACATTCTAATCTGCGCAAAAAAAAAAAAAATCGGCATTCGGCCTAATGCCACGCTAAAAAAGGGTGAAAAAAGGGTGAAAATCGAGAAACAGGCAGATGCGGAGAGTGATGAATCTGTAATCTCGCTTTAAACTTACCGATCGGGAGTGATGTACTAGAAAGAAAAAATTCTCCGCTACATGATGAAGTAAATATCATAAGATATAAATGTAAAACGTTACTTCTAGAGTAGAAAGATGCAATGACTCGGGATGAGATTCTAAATGATATCTTCAGCATATATGCCCTATAGCGAAACAATCCTATATAAAAACGCGTACATGCTACTCTGCGCAATTAAAAAAAATCGGCATTTGGTAAAAAAAGAGGTGAAAATAGAGAAACAGGCAGATGCGGAAAGTGATGAATCTGTAATGTCGCTTTAAGCTTCCTGATCGGGAGTGATGTATTAGAAAGAAAAAAATTCGCCGCTACATGATGAAATAAATATTTAGAGAAATAAATGTAAAACGTTACTTCTAGAGTAGAAAGATGCAATGACTCGGGATGGGATTCTGAATGTTATCTTCAGTAGATATGCCTTAGAGCGAAACAATCCTAAAAGGCGTACATGCTACTCTGTACGATTTTTAAAAATCGGCATTCGGCCTATTGCCACGCTAAAAAAAGGTTGAAAAAAGAGGTGAAAATAGAGAAACAGGTAGTTGCGGGAGTGATGTATTAGAAAAAAAAATTCGCCGCCACATGATGAAGTAAATATTTAGAGAAATAAATGTAAAACGTTACTTCTAGAGTAGAAAGATGAATGACTCGGGATGAGATTCTGAATGCTACACTCTAAATTACAGGGATTTAAATTCAAATCCAAAAGACTTACTTTCAAAACTTTCAGAGACTGTAGTTAGGGACCAATCAATATAGGATTAAAATAAGTCTTTACAAAGTTTTATAAATTTCAGTCCCACAGGGATTTAAAAATGCAAGTCCATTGGATTTAATATTCAAGTCCTTTAAGATTTACTTTTAAGCATATCTGGGATTTATTTCAAAATAATATAAATCTTTATGGGGATTTAAATATCGATATTAAAAACAAATCTACTTCTTATCAAGCAATACGTCTATTCACGGCAATAATACCAAGTCAGGACTACTTCTTTCATAAAGTTCAAGCAATAGTCTGCAGTGTCAGTGATAATTTCAGTGTCACTGCAGTGGCCGAGTGTGATGATCGAGAGTGATGTATTAGAAAGAAAAAATTCGCCGCTGCATGATGAAGTAAATATTTAGAGAAATAAATGTAAAACGTTACTTCTAGAGTAGAAAGATGCAATGACTAGGGATGAGATTCTGAATGCTATCTTCAGTAGATATGCCCTATAGCGAAACAAGGCGTACATGCTACTCTGTACGATTTTTGAAAATCGGCATTTGGTCTAATGCCACGCTAAAAAAAGTTCAAAAACAGAGGTTAAAATTGAGCAACAGGCAGATGTGGAAAGTGATGAATCTGTAATGTCGCTTTAAACTTTCTGATCGGGAGTGATGTATTAGAAAGAAAAAATTCGCCGCTACATGATGAAGTAAAATTTAGAGAAATAAATGTAAAACGTTACTTCTAGAGTAGAAAGATGCAATGACTCGGGATGAGATTCTAAATGCTATCTTCAGTAGATATGCCCTATAGCGAAACAATCCTAAAACGCGTACATGCTACTCCGCACGATTTTAAAAAAATCGGCATTCGGCCTAATGTCACGCTAAAAAAAAGGGTGAAAAAAGAGGTGAAAATAGAGAAACAGGCAGATGCAGAAAGTCATGAATATGTAATATTGCTTTAAACTTTCTGATCGGGAGTGATGTATTAGAAAGAAAAAATTCGCCGCTACATGATGAAGTAAAAATTTAGAGAAATAAATGTAAAACGTTAATTCTAGAGTAGAAAGATGCAATGACTAGGGATGAGATTCTGAATGTTATCTTCAGTAGATATGCCCTATAGCGAAACAATCCTAAAACGCGTACATGCTACTCTGCATTCGGCCTAATGCCACGCTAAAAAAAAGGTGAAAAAAGAGATGAAAATAGAGAAACAGGCAGATGCAGAAAGTCATGAATCTGTAATGTCGCTTTAAACTTTCTGATCGGGATTAATGTATTAGAAAGAAAAAATTCGCCGCTTCATGATGAAGTAAAAATTTGGAGAAATAAATGTAAAACGTTAATTCTAGAGTAGAAAGATGCAATGACTAGGGATGAGATTCTGAATGCTATCTTCAGTAGATATGCCCTATAGCGAAACAATCCTAAAAGGCGTACATGCTACTCTGTACGATTTTAAAAATCGGCATTTGGGGTAATGCCACGCTAAAAAAAAGGGTGAAAAAAGGTTAAAATAGAGAAACAGGCAGATGCGGAAAGTGATGAATCTGTACTGTCGCTTTAAACTTTCTGATCGGGAGTGATGTATTAGAAAGAAAAAATTCGCCGCTACATGATGAAGTAAAAATTTAGAGAAATTAATGTAAAACGTTACTTCTATAGTAGAAAGATGCAATGACTCGGGATGAGATTCTGAATTATATCTTCAGTAGATATGCCCTATAGCGAAACAATCCTAAAAGGCGCACATGCTACTCTGTACGATTTGTTAAAATCGGCATTCGGTCTAATGCCACGCTAAAAACGTTGAAAAAAGAGGTTAAAATAGAGAAACAGGCAGATGCGGAAAGTGATGAATCTGTAATGTCGCTTTAAACTTTCTGATCGGGAGTAATGTATTAGAAAGAAAAAATTCGCCGCTACATGATGAAGTAAATATTTAGAGAAATAAATGTAAAACGTTACTTCTAGAGTAGAAAGATGCAATGACTAGGGATGAGATTCTGAATGCTATCTTCAGTATAGATATGCCCTATAGCGAAACAATCCTAAAAGGCGTACATGCTACTCTGTACGATTTTAAAAATCGGCATTTGGCGTAATGCCACGCTAAAAAAGGGTAAAAAAAGAGGTTAAAATTGAGCAACAGGCAGATGCGGAAAGTGATGAATCTGTAATGTCGCTTTAAACTTTCTGATCGGGAGTAGAAAGAAAAAAATTCGCCGCTACATGATGAAGTAAATATTTAGAGAAATAAATGTAAAACGTTACTTCTAGAGTAGAAAGATGCAATGACTAGGGATGAGATTCTGAATGCTATCTCCAGTAGATATGCCCTATAGCGAAACAAACCTAACACGTACATGCTAGTCTGCACGATTTAAAAAAAATCAGCATTCAGCCTAATGCCACGCTAAAAAAGGGTGAAAAAAAGAGGTGAAAATAGAGAAACAGGCAGATGCAGAAAGTCATGAATCTGTAATGTAGCTTTAAACTTTCTGATCAGGATTAATGTATTAGAAAGAAAAAATTCGCCGCTGCATGATGAAGTAAAAATTTGGAGAAATAAATGTAAAACGTTAATTCTAGAGTAGAAAGATGCAATGACTCAGGATGAGATTCTGAATGTTATCTTCAGTAGATATGCCCTATAGCGAAACAATCCTAAAACGTGTACATGCTACTCTGCACGATTAAAAAAAAATCGGCAGTTGGCCTAATGCCACGCTTTAAAAAAGGGTAAAAAAGAGGTGAAAATAGAGCTACAGGCAGATGCAGAAAGTCATGAATCTGTAATGTCGCTTTAAACTTTCTAATCGGAAGTGATGTATATAGAAACAAAAAATTCGCCGCTACATGATGAAGTAAAAATTTAGAGAAATAAATGTAAAACTTTACTTCTAGAGTAGAAAGATGCAATGACTAGGGATGAGATTCTGAATGCTATCTTCAGTAGATATGCCCTATAGCGAAACAATCCTAAAAGGCGCACATGCTACTCTGTACGATTTGTTAAAATCGGCATTTGGCGTAATGCCACGCTAAAAAAAGGTAAAAAAGGAATTTAAAATAGAGAAACAGGCAGATGCGGAAAGTGATGAATCTGTAATGTCGCTTTAAACTTTCTGATCGGGAGTAATGTATTAGAAAGAAAAAATTCGCCGCTACATGATGAAGTTAAAATTTAGAGAAATAAATGTAAAACGTTACTTCTATAGTATAGATGCAATGACTAGGGATGAGATTCTAAATGCTATCTTCAGTAGATATGCCCTATAGCGAAACAATCCTAAAACGCGTGCATGCTACTCCGCACGATTTTAAAAAAAATCGGCATTCGGCCTAATGCCACGCTAAAAAAAAAGGGTAAAAAAGAGGTGAAAATAGAGAAACAGGCAGATTCGGAAAGTGATGAATCTGTAATGTCGCTTTAAACTTTCTGATCGGGAGTGATGTATTAGAAAGAAAAAATACGCCGCTACATGATGAAGTAAAAATTTAGAGAAATAAATGTAAAACGTTACTTCTAGAGTAGAAAGATGCAATGACTAGGGATGAGATTCTGAATGCTATCTTCAGTAGATATGCCCTATAGCGAAACAATCCTAAAAGGCGCACATGCTACTCTGTACGATTTGTTAAAATCGGCATTCGGTCTAATGCCACGCTAAAAAACGTTGAAAAAAGAGGTTAAAATAGAGAAACAGGCAGATGCGGAAAGTGATGAATCTGTAATGTCGCTTTAAACTTTCTGATCGGGAGTAATGTATTAGAAAGAATGCTACATGATGACATGTATCTTCAGTAGATATGCCCTATAGCGAAACAATCCAAAAAGGCGTACATGCTACTCTGTACGATTTTAAAAATCGGCATTCGGCCTAATGCCACGCTAAAAAAAGGGTAAAAAAGAGGTTAAAATAGAGAAACAGGCAGATGCGGAAAGTGATGAATCTGTAATGTCGCTTTAAACTTTCTGATCGGGAGTGATGTATTAGAAAGAAAAAATTCGGCGCTACATAAAAAATTTAGAGAAATAAATGTAAAACGTTACTTCTAGAGTAGAAAGATGAATGACTCGGGATGAGATTCTGAATGCTATCTTCAGTATAGATATGCCCTATAGCGAAACAATCCTAAAAGGCGTACATGCTACTCTGTACGATTTTAAAAATCGGCATTTGGCGTAATGCCACGCTAAAAAAGGGTAAAAAAAGAGGTTAGAAAAGAGAAACAGGCAGATGCGGAAAGTGATGAATCTGTAATGTCGCTTTAAACTTTCTGATCGGGAGTAATGTATTAGAAAGAAAAAAATTCGCCGCTACATGATGAAGTAAATATTTAGAGAAATAAATGTAAAACGTTACTTCTAGAGTAGAAAGATGCAATGACTAGGGATGAGATTCTGAATGCTATCTCCAGTAGATATGCCCTATAGCGAAACAATCCTAACACGTACATGCTACTCTGCACGATTTAAAAAAAATCGGCATTCAGCCTAATGCCACGCTAAAAAAGGGTGAAAAAAGAGGTGAAAATAGAGAAACAGGCAGATGCAGAAAGTCATGAATCTGTAATGTAGCTTTAAACTTTCTGATCAGGATTAATGTATTAGAAAGAAAAAATTCGCCGCTGCATGATGAAGTAAAAATTTGGAGAAATAAATGTAAAACGTTAATTCTAGAGTAGAAAGATGCAATGACTCGGGATGAGATTCTGAATGTTATCTTCAGTAGATATGCCCTATAGCGAAACAATCCTAAAACGTGTACATGCTACTCTGCACGATTAAAAAAAATCGGCAGTTGGCCTAATGCCACGCTTTAAAAAAGGGTAAAAAAGAGGTGAAAATAGAGAAACAGGCAGATGCAGAAAGTCATGAATCTGTAATGTCGCTTTAAACTTTCTAATCGGAAGTGATGTATATAGAAACAAAAAATTCGCCGCTACATGATGAAGTAAAAATTTAGAGAAATAAATGTAAAACTTTACTTCTAGAGTAGAAAGATGCAATGACTAGGGATGAGATTCTGAATGCTATCTTCAGTAGATATGCCCTATAGCGAAACAATCCTAAAAGGCGCACATGCTACTCTGTACGATTTGTTAAAATCGGCATTTGGCGTAATGCCACGCTAAAAAAAGGTAAAAAAGGAATTTAAAATAGAGAAACAGGCAGATGCGGAAAGTGATGAATCTGTAATGTCGCTTTAAACTTTCTGATCGGGAGTAATGTATTAGAAAGAAAAAATTCGCCGCTACATGATGAAGTAAATATTTAGAGAAACAAAGTTAAAACGTTACTTCTAGAGTAGAAAGATGCAATGACTAGGGATGAGATTCTGAATGCTATCTCCAGTAGATATGCCCTATAGCGAAACAATCCTAACACGTACATGCTACTCTGCACGATTTTAAAAATCGGCATTCGGCATAATGTCACGCTAAAAAAAGGGTGAAAAAAAGAGGTGAAAATAGAGAAACAGGCAGATGCAGAAAGTCATGAATCTGTAATGTAGCTTTAAACTTTCTGATCAGGATTAATGTATTAGAAAGAAAAAATTCGCCGCTGCATGATGAAGTTAAAATTTGGAGAAATAAATGTAAAACGTTAATTCTAGAGTAGAAAGATGCAATGACTCGGGATGAGATTCTGAATGTTATCTTCAGTAGATATGCCCTATAGCGAAACAATCCTAAAACGTGTACATGCTACTCTGCACGATTAAAAAAAAATCGGCAGTTGGCCTAATGCCACGCTTTAAAAAAGGGTAAAAAAGAGGTGAAAATAGAGAAACAGGCAGATGCAGAAAGTCATGAATCTGTAATGTCGCTTTAAACTTTCTAATCGGAAGTGATGTATATAGAAACAAAAAATTCGCCGCTACATGATGAAGTAAAAATTTAGAGAAATAAATGTAAAACTTTACTTCTAGAGTAGAAAGATGCAATGACTAGGGATGAGATTCTGAATGCTATCTTCAGTAGATATGCCCTATAGCGAAACAATCCTAAAAGGCGCACATGCTACTCTGTACGATTTGTTAAAATCGGCATTTGGCGTAATGCCACGCTAAAAAAAGGGTAAAAAAGGAATTTAAAATAGAGAAACAGGCAGATGCGGAAAGTGATGAATCTGTAATGTCGCTTTAAACTTTCTGATCGGGAGTAATGTATTAGAAAGAAAAAATTCGCCGCTACATGATGAAGTTAAAATTTAGAGAAATAAATGTAAAACGTTACTTCTATAGTATAGATGCAATGACTAGGGATGAGATTCTAAATGCTATCTTCAGTAGATATGCCCTATAGCGAAACAATCCTAAAACGCGTGCATGCTACTCTGCACGATTTAAAAAAAAAATCGGCATTCGGCCTAATGCCACGCTAAAAAAAAGGGTAAAAAAGAGGTGAAAATAGAGAAACAGGCAGATTCGGAAAGTGATGAATCTGTAATGTCGCTTTAAACTTTCTGATCGGGAGTGATGTATTAGAAAGAAGAAATACGCCGCTACATGATGAAGTAAAAATTTAGAGAAATAAATGTAAAACGTTACTTCTAGAGTAGAAAGATGCAATGACTAGGGATGAGATTCTGAATGCTATCTTCAGTAGATATGCCCTATATAGCGAAACAATCCTAAAAGGCGCACATGCTACTCTGTACGATTTGTTAAAATCGGCATTCGGTCTAATGCCACGCTAAAAAACGTTGAAAAAAGAGGTTAAAATAGAGAAACAGGCAGATGCGGAAAGTGATGAATCTGTAATGTCGCTTTAAACTTTCTGATCGGGAGTAATGTATTAGAAAGAAAAAAAATTCGCCGCTACATGATGAAGTAAATATTTAGAGAAATAAATGTAAAACGTTACTTCTAGAGTAGAAAGATGCAATGACTAGTGATGAGATTCTGAATGCTATCTTCAGTAGATACGCCCTATAGCGAAACAATCCTAAAAGGCTTACATGCTACTCTGTACGATTTTAAAAATCGGCATTCGGCGTAATGCCACGCTAAAAAAAAGGGTAAAAAAAGAGGTTAGAATAGAGAAACAGGCAGATTCGGAAAGTGATGAATCTGTAATGTCGCTTTAAACTTTCTGATCGGGAGTGATTTTTAGAAAGAATGCTACATGATGACATGTATCTTCAGTAGATATGCCCTATAGCGAAACAATCCAAAAAGGCGTACATGCTACTCTGTACGATTTTAAAAATCGGCATTCGGCCTAATGCCACGCTAAAAAAGGGTAAAAAAGAGGTTAAAATAGAGAAACAGGCAGATGCGGAAAGTGATGAATCTGTAATGTCGCTTTAAACTTTCTGATCGGGAGTGATGTATTAGAAAGAAAAAATTCGGCGCTACATAAAAAATTTAGAGAAATAAATGTAAAACGTTGCTTCTAGAGTAGAAAGATGCAATGACTCGGGATGAGATTCTAAATGCTATCTTCAGTAGATATACCCTATAGCGAAACAATCCTAAAACGCGTATATGCCACTCCGCACGATTAAAAAAAATCGTCATTCGGTCTAATGCCACGCTAAAAAAAAAGTTGAAAAAAGAGGTTAAAATAGAGAAACAGGCAGATGCGGAAAGTGATGAATCTGTAATGTCGCTTTAAACTTTCTGATTGGGAGTGATGTATTAAAAAGAAAAAATTCGCCGCTGCATGATGAAGTAAAAATTTAGAAAAATAAATGTAAAACTTTACTTCTACATGTTCTAGAGTAGAAAGATGCAATGACTAGGGATGAGATTCTAAATGCTATCTTCAGTAGATATGCCCTATAGCGAAACAATCCTAAAAGGCGCACATGCTACTCTGTACGATTTTAAAAATCGGCATTCGGCGTAATGCCACGCTAAAAAAGGGTTAAAAAGAGGTTAAAATAGAGAAACAGGCTGATGCGGAAAGTGATGAATCTGTAATGTCGCTTTAAACTTTCTGATCGGGAGTGATGTATTAGAAAGAAAAACTTCGCCGCTACATGATGAAGTAAAAATTTAGTGAAATAAATGCAAAACGTTACTTCTAGAGTAGAGAGATGCAATGTCTAGGGATGAGATTCTAAATGCTATCTTCAGTAGATATGCCCTGTCGCGAAACAATCCTAAAAGGCGCACATGCTATTCTGTACGATTTGTTAAAATCGGCATTCGGTCTAATGCCACGCCAAAAAAAAGTTGAAAAAAGAGGTTAAAATAGAGAAACAGGCAGATGCGGAAATTGATGAATCTGTAATGTCGCTTTAAACTTTCTGATCGGGAGTGATGTATTAGAAAGAAAAAAATTCGCCGCTACATAATGAAATAAAAATTTAGAGAAATAAATGTAAAACGTTACTTCTAGAGTAGAAAGATGCAATGACTAGGGATGAGATTCTGAATGTTATCTTCATAGATATGCCCTATAGCGAAACAATCCTAAAAGGCGTACATGCTACTCTGTATGATTCTAAAATCGGCATTCGGCGTAATGCCACGCTAAAAAAAGGGTAAAAAAGAGGTGAAAATAGAGAAACAGGCAGATGCGGAAAGCGATGAATCTGTAATGTCGCTTTAAACTTTCTGATCAGGAGTGATGTATTAGAAAGACAAAATTCGCCGCTACATGATGAAGTAAAAATTTAGAGAAATAAATGTAAAACGTTACTTCTAGAGTAGAAAGATGCAATGACTCGGGATGAGATTCTAAATGCTATCTTCAGTAAATATGCCCTGTAGCGAAACAATCCTAAAACGCGTACATGCTACTCTGCACGATTTAAAAAAAAATCGGCATTCGGCGTATTGCCACGCTGAAAAAAGGGTAAAAAAAGAGGTTAAAATAGAGAAACAGGCAGATGCGGAAAGTGATGGATCTGTAATGTCGCTTTAAACTTTCTGATTGGGAGTGATGTATTAGAAAGAAAAAATTCGCCGCTGCATGATGAAGTAAAAATTTAGAGAAATATATGTAAAACGTTACTTCTAGAGTAGAGAGATGCAATGTCTAGGGATGAGATTCTAAATGCTATCTTCAGTAGATATGCCCTGTCGCGAAACAATCCTAAAAGGCGCACATGCTATTCTGTACGATTTGTTAAAATCGGCATTCGGTCTAATGCCACGCTAAAAAAAAGTTGAAAAAAGAGGTTAAAATACAGAAACAGGCAGATGCGGAAATTGATGAATCTGTAATGTCGCTTTAAACTTTCTGATCGGGAGTGATATATTAGAAAGAAAAAAATTCGCCGCTACATAATGAAAGTGGTATACACAGCTATAGGGACGTTTTTGAATATTCATGAGTTCATGAATATTAATGAGGTAGGCGTGGCTAATTAACGTACATGAATATTCACGAGGGGTGTGGCTAATTAGTATACATGAATATTCACGAATGGGCGGGGTTTATCATTATTATTAAAATTATTATTATGAAAAAAATTTTCAAAAAAAATTTTCAAAAAAAATTTCAACAAAAATTTTCCAAAAAATTTTCAAAAAAAATTTCAAAAAAAAATTTCAAAAAAAATTTTCAAAAAAATTTTCAGAAAAAATTTTCAAAAAAAATTTCAAAAAAAATTTTCAAACAAAAATTTCAAAAAAAATTTTCAAAAAAATTTCAAAAAAAATTTCAAAAAAAAAATTTTCAAAAAAAAAATTCAAAAAAATTTCAAAAACAATTTTTCAAAAAAAATTTCAAAAAAAATTTCAAAAACAAATTTTCAAAAAAAAAAAAATTTCAAAAACAAACAAATTCAAAACAATTTGGGAAAAAAATCATGAAGACGTGGCTAATTGCCACAGATGAATATGAATGAGCGAATGTAAATAAGGGACGTTAATATTTAGGGACGTTAATATTTAGGGACGGTGAAATGAGTGAATGAGCAGTGAAATGAGTGAATGAGCAGTGAAATGAGCAAATGAGCAGCGAAATGAACGAATGAGCAATGAAATGAGCAAATGAGCATCGACATGAGCAAATGAGCAGGGTAATGAGCAAATGAGCATGGAAATGAGCAAATGAGCAGTGAAATGAGCATGGAAAGGAGTCAATGAGCATGAAAATGAAATAAACAAACGTAAGATTCTATCTTCTTTTAAAACTTTTATTAGCAACTTCCAGAAAAGAGCGGTCGATTAACGCGCTTTAATCATCGCTTTCCATCTCGTCATCCTCTTCGTCCTGTTGGAAAAGCCCGGTGAATTGAGATCGATGTTTAGCCAACGTTATTTTCACCGCTTTGCCTACGTCCATGCCTTTATCTGTCTTCTCTTCTAGGTCGATCACGATATCCTGATGAGTTTCGTCATATTTCAAATGGACGTTATGTGCCAAAAATGTCCCGTAGCTGTCAAAAAAATCTCGTTTAACGGCCCATACAGTCTTCATATTAGCCTTTTCCCCGGCCAGGTCTTCAGCCATACCTTCGTTGACGTACTTTTCGTATTTTTGGGTCCTCATCTCGCGAGTAGCAACTCTGGCCCGTTTAAGCCATTCTCGATACGTGACATTATCCTCCAACTCCACGTCGCTATCTTCTCCGGATGTCGCGCTTCCCCGCTCGGAATCATCCGTCCCCGAATTTTCGGGTTCGGAATCGTCCGTCTCGGAGCGTTCCTCCTCTTCGCCGTGCATCATTTTCACGTGTCTCCTCAAGTTGAATGATCGATCGAAATGTTTGTCGCACGCGTGACAAGAGTGCATATATATGTGCATATATATGCATGAGCTAGCTCGCGAATATACATGAGCTCATGCATATATAAATATTAATGAGGGGGCGTGGCTAATTAGCATATCTGAATATTAATGAGGGGCATTTCCGGTTGACCTTTTTCAAAATGGCTGTATTTCCGGTTGACCTTTGACCCGGACAGGACCTCGTGACCTTTGACGAACAAGTGAGTAGTGCAATGAGCGAATGAGCAGCAAAATGAGCGAATGAGCAAGGAAATGGGTCAATGAGCAGCGAAATGAGCAAATGAGCAGGGAAATGAGCAAATGAGCAGGGAAATGAGTCAATGAGCACGTAAAATGAGCAAATGAGCAGTGAAATGAGCAAATGAGCAGTGAAATGAGCAAATGAGCAGTGAAATGAGCAAATGAGCAGTGAAATGAGCAAATGAGCAGTGAAATGAGCAAATGAGCAGTGAAAAGAGCAAATGAGCAGTGAAATGAGCAGCGAAATGAGTCAAAGAGCAGTGAAATGAGCAAATGAGCGGCGAAATGAGTCAAAGAGCAGGTTATAAAAAGGTCGGTTTCACCTCGTTCTTGTCATTTGGAGATCAACTCTCGAGGAGTCAACGCATGCATGGCTTCTATTTCAGCGTTCAAACCCCACTCTTGTCACGCGTGCGACAAACATTTCGATCGATCATTCAACTTGAGGAGACACGTGAAAATGATGCACGGCGAAGAGGAGGAACGCTCCGAGACGGACGATTCCGAACCCGAAAATTCGGGGACGGATGATTCCGAGCGGGAAAGCGCGACATCCGGAGAAGATAGCGACGTGGAGTTGGAGGATAATGTCACGTATCGAGAATGGCTTAAACGGGCCAGAGTTGCTACTCGCGAGATGAGGACCCAAAAATACGAAAAGTACGTCAACGAAGGTATGGCTGAAGACCTGGCCGGGGAAAAGGCTAATATGAAGACTGTATGGGCCGTTAAACGAGCTTTTTTTGACAGCTACGGGACATTTTGGCACATAACGTCCATTTGAAATATGACGAAACTCATCAGGATATCGTGATCGACCTAGAAGAGAAGACAGATAAAGGCATGGACGTAGGCAAAGCGGTGAAAATAACGCTGGCTAAACATCGATCTCAATTCGCCGGGCTTTTCCAACAGGACGAAGAGGATGACGAGATGGAAAGCGATGATTAAAGCGCGTTAATCGACCGCTCTTTTCTGGAAGTTGCTAATAAAAGTTTAAAAAGAAGATAGAATCTTACGTTTGTTTATTTCATTTTCATGCTCATTGACTCCTTTCCATGCTCATTTCACTGCTCATTTGCTCATTTCCATGCTCATTTGCTCATTACCCTGCTCATTTGCTCATGTCGATGCTCATTTGCTCATTTCATTGCTCATTCGTTCATTTCGCTGCTCATTTGCTCATTTCACTGCTCATTCACTCATTTCACTGCTCATTCACTCATTTCACCGTCCCTAAATATTAACGTCCCTAAATATTAACATCCCTTATTTACATTCGCTCATTCATATTCATCTGTGGCAATTAGCCACGTCTTCATGATTTTTTTTCCCAAATTGTTTTGAATTTGTTTGTTTTTGAAATTTTTTTTTTTGAAAATTTGTTTTTGAAATTTTTTTTTTGAAATTTTTTTTGGAAAAATTGTTTTTGAAATTTTTTTTGAATTTTTTTTTGAAAATTTTTTTGAAATTTTTTTTGAAATTTTTTTTGAAAATTTTTTTTGAAATTTTTGTTTGAAAATTTTTTTTTGAAATTTTTTTGTGAAAATTTTTTTCTGAAAATTTTTTTGGAAAATTTTTGTTGAAATTTTTTTTGAAAATTTTTTTTTAAAATTTTTTTCATAATAATAATTTTAATAATAATGATAAACCCCGCCCATTCGTGAATATTCATGTATACTAATTAGCCACACCCTCGTGAATATTCATGTACGTTAATTAGCCACGCCTACCTCATTAATATTCATGAACTCATGAATATTCAAAAACGTCCCTATAGCTGTGTATACTACTAATGAAGTAAAAATTTAGAGAAATAAATGTAAAACGTTACTTCTAGAGTAGAAAGATGCAATGACTAGGGATGAGATTCTGAATGTTATCTTCATAGATATGCCCTATAGCGAAACAATCCTAAAAGGCGTACATGCTACTCTGTATGATTCTAAAAATCGGCATTCGGCGTAATGCCACGCTAAAAAAAAAAGGGTAAAAAAGAGGTGAAAATAGAGAAACAGGCAGATGCGGAAAGTGATGAATCTGTAATGTCGCTTTAAACTTTCTGATCAGGAGTGATGTATTAGAAAGAAAAAATTCGCCGCTACATGATGAAGTAAAAATTTAGAGAAATAAATGTAAAACGTTACTTCTAGAGTAGAAAGATGCAATGACTCGGGATGAGATTCTAAATGCTATCTTCAGTAAATATGCCCTATAGCGAAACAATCCTAAAACGCGTACATGCTACTCTGCACGATTTAAAAAAATCGGCATTCGGCGTATTGCCACGCTGAAAAAAGGGTAAAAAAAGAGGTGAAAATAGAGAAACAGGCAGATGCGGAAAGTGATGAATCTGTAATGTCGCTTTAAACTTTCTGATCGGGAGTAGGCCTAATGTAGGCCTATTAGAAAGAAAAAATTCGCCCGCTACATGATGAAGTAAAAATTTAGAGAAATAAATGTAAAACGTTAAGGTGGTATTGGATGCATTTTCTGGAAACTAGAAAATGGTCTGAGCATATTTATATCTATAGCAGGTTAATTGAGTAGGGCAAAGTGCACTGACCAATATGCCTTTTGTTTGAAGCAAATCGGACTACGGTTTTCATAATATTTCAATTGATATTTTCTTTGTATCTTATTGTTTTTATTAATAATCAATGTAGTTAATGAGCTAAAATGACTGTAAAGGCTCATTAATATGTAGTTTTTGCCAATATTTTGCTAAATATTAAATATCATTGCATAAATGTTCAGGGTACTTTTATTTTGCATAATTTTGCCTTGAAACTTGGTCAACATGTCAAAGTGTTTCTAATAATTAGGCCTATGTTCTAATGTATTATATTGTGAAGCCGCCCTATAATTTGCATATTTGCATAATTAATAAGCTAATTTGCATAATTAATGAGCTAATTTGCATAAATGCTAATTAATTATGCAAATATACCGACCCCTAAATAAAACCAAGCGACTCCTAAAGTGACTCATTGCGGCGCTAATAGTATGCCGTAGAAAATTGGGATAACTGTGACGGGCTGTCGTTACCAATTAGTGGGAGGTGCAAAATTCGACAGGTTTGGTCTAAGTAAATGGTCTCGTCGGGAAGTTTCAAGTTTATAACATCATAATCATATACATGTACAAAATAACTTGTAAGTATAAACAGACGGTATCCATTTTACTATCTTATATTAACTTGCTAAATTTCAGCTAGAGCGCCATAGGTAGAAAACCCGGGTTTTTTTTCTGAGAACAAAAACTGTATAAAAATACTAGCCATGCTATACTAAAATGCAGCAAACCTTTTACGAGCGCGACTACCGTGATGTTGCAAATTCGGCGCTAACAACGCGTACGGCGCACAGTTCATTCATAAATTTCCACTCAGCAACAATATATCGCCTTAGCAGCCAATCAGAGACAAGTGCGTGCAACGCAGTATATACGCGATGTATCCTTACAATACGCGCTCGTCTAAGGTTTTCTGCATTTCAGTATAGCCGGCCCGGGCTGTGCCTGGTGCAATAATTATGAGCCCCTCGGGGAGTATAAACTACAATTTTTTTGAACAGCTCGCCAGAAATCGCTGCCCCATCCCTCTCGGCCTGCCAAAAATCGCTTGCCCCCCCCCCTCGGCCCGCCAAAAATCTTTGCCCCCCACGTAAACTTGTAGTACATGTATGGTATACTATAGGCCTACGTCGTCGTCGAACAACTGGATACAAGCACAACGTATGGACCAATATCTTTTTGTAAACATTTTAGGCCTATAAAACAAAATGTATATTTCGTACAAATTGTACAACTATAGTTTCTACTATGTCTATGTCTGACCTATAAAAGTTACCTGTTATCAAAAAAGTGTCCGCAAAAAACTGGTCATCGCAAGTAGGCCTATCTTTGATGCTGAAAACTAAGGATATTCACGCAGGGACAGGCCAAAAACCTTACCTCGATCGTAAAATCCAGCCGATGCATGTCATAAATAATTCATTATTCCATTGTGTAAATGTCAGTGATTGTGTCCATGGACCATGTATTGTTATTGCACCTGCGATCTCGCACGAGAGCAGTTGTCAAGCTGAATTTATACTCGATCGCTGGATCACCACATGAATTCGCCTCTCGAAAACCTCTACGAGGTTGTTGCATCGAGCACGCTGACTGGCTTAGCAATTATCGAAGTACCTAGTTTTGTAAACCAATCAGGTTAGATGTACGGTACTTTACTGGCGAGTCACATTAATTAATACCGTAAAAGGCCGTCGCGTTCATTGATTGGCTTTTGCAACCAATCACAAAACGGGTTATATGACGCCCGTCGGAAATTTTGCATACGTCCACGATGACGTCATGCCCCAGTGCCACGAGGCTGGCTTTTCTGCGAAAGCGAGCGAGTGGTATATAAAGTCAGTTTCACACCTGTGATTTAATGTAGCACATCCACAACGCATTTGACAGATAAAAATGAAATTGGCAATTCTGAGCAACGGGATTCCATGAAATGGACGATTAATGTAAGTTATTCTACAGATCGGTAATAATTAACAGCTGGTCTGCTGTATTTGAAGTGCATATTGAAGTTTGTGACTTCGTACATGTATGTTATGTGCAATTGAATTGATATTACCGTATAGGAAGCTTAAATTGGCAGGCTGTCATGCAATTTATACGTCTCTTCCGAACATGGACGTTCACACAGGGTATACATTAGGGTGCATCTATAGCCCCCATAGTTTGCATTATTTTTGTCCATAGCCTTAACATGTTCCACTTGTCCCAAAACTAATCCCTACCAAATTTTATTGAATTTGGAGTTTGTCTTATGGGGCCACCACAGGCTTAAAGTCCGAAAATGGGCTTGTCCATTGAAAGCGTGTAGTAAAGTGAACTTTGCACTCTAAAAAACACACTAATATCCTATAAATGCATGTAATGTGTAAATGGAAAGAAGAGGGCCATATCAAACTTAACTTTAATACTCTGCTGTGGGATTTGTTTCTTGGATATTCAGATGAGGGTCAAAGGTCAACAGAGTTCAATGTCAACAAAGGTCAAAGGTCAACCAAACAAGGTCAAAGGTCAACAATAAACATATAAATAACAATCAGAGCAAAGTAATACTGCATGTTGTGTAAATCATTGGACTTCTTTTTATCAGTCCTTCCAATAAGATCTTGATCAAGGATTCCACACCTTAGGAAGCGATGATGCAGTAATTGTCAGCTAAATTCAAGCAACCTGGGCCGATATTCATAAAGCCTTGCTAAATTAGCAACCAACTAGTATAGTGCTTAGCAAGATGCTAAATCCACTAGTTGATAGCTACGTAGCAATCAACTAATTTCTTATTCATAAAACCTTGCTAAACACTTTGCTAACTAGCTATCAACTAGAAATATTTAGGTGATAACTTATTTGGGTGTTTTGGGTGATATGGCCTTCAACAGTTGTGTAACATCTAATACAATAGGCTTATATAATACATGTCTATTATACTTGAGCTCTGAACCACAGTCAAAATGATCAAAATGTAATGACTCATTGCTGATGGTCTTCATTGAGATTTAGTTAATAAAATTACATGTGTATTTTGTAAGCTATATAGGCCTACAAGGTTGTTACGGCAAATTAAATTAAAAAAGATACTCTGAACAAGTAAAGTTCATATACATGTTAAGTCCTTGGTTTGTTGTAAAAACATACTATACATACTATATTGCTTCATCAAATAGAAAACAACATGCATCCACTTAACGCTGCTCATTTAGCTTCATGAGCAACACTGTGTAAATAATATTAGATAATTTAATAGCATATGATATATCTTGCTTGTTGTCCTGACAAAAGCCAAGCATGATTTATCTTTATCAAATTGACATATAATTTGTTATTGAAAATAAGTCATGCATCTTTACCAAAGAGAACATTGGTAACATGTCTCCAAAATATATATTTTACGTATCAAACAATTGAACAGAATTGCTTCGATTGAACATATCTGCTTAACTAAAGATTACTTGCTATATCATAATCATTTTTCTTGTGCAAATTTGGTTAAACAATACTGGCTTAGTTCAATGTTTATTCATTCACCCTAAATTTGTTGTGTGTTTTTAAGACAGTTTCTTATGTGTAAAACACACTGAAGACCTCAGAAACAGAATATTCTGAGAACATTATTTTTCATAATTGACAACAGTTAATATGAAATTAAAACAATAAATCATGTCAAACTTAGTTCAAAATCATTAAGACTAGTTGTCAACTAGTGACTTAGCGCTGCCCCAGATCAACTCTAAGTTTTGGCAAAATTTTAGAATGTTGCTAACTCTAACTGGGTTTTATGAATAAGAATTAGCAATCAGCTAGGCTTAGCAGCTTGCTAAAGTCAATTTTAGCTGTCAACTAGGCCTAGCGTGGTTTTATGAATATCAGCCCTGTTTGCTTGAAGCCCAGATTTCACAGCTGCCACAAGGTACCATAACAACCGCCCATCAAGTGCCCAAAGTGAGAGAATTTGTTATCTTCGCCACTCTGCTGATCTACAGTTCGTGGTGATTGACCTGCACTTCAGCTGCTGATGCCCATGGCATGACCTCAATCTGTTTCACAAGTTGCTCATGTATGAGGCCCGGGGTATGAGGCTGTGAATCCAGTCATTTCTTCAAGTGCAATTAAAGCTTTGAAGCGTCACCTATGGTACTTGACAGAATGTCAGTATGGTACTTGAGAGATGGTGCCCTTGCACTGTTTAGTGATATAGTGCCCACAGATGAGCGATGTGTACTCGCTGATAAACTCCTTGCAGTTAAACCTGCAGTAGACATCTTAGCACCTAAGAAGCGGATTGGATTATCCTTTGGAAAGCCTGAGTTTCCAACCAACATCACCGCTGCAACATCTCTTGGAGACTTGGTCAATGAAGACTCATGGTTTACTATCCACATCCTGTAAATAAACACTGACTTTCTCACTGAAGATGTTGATACATGGTCAAATTCTTCAGCATATCAAGAATCCTTTGCCAACATTGGAGCCATCAATATGTTGTTATCAACGACTGTGCACTGTGCAGAACGCAGTGCACAGCTTAGCGCGGACTTCTTTGGATGCAGCAAGAATGGAAAAGCACTACCAAAATACACTACAAGTTCTTGAACTAAGCCACAAGAATGAACCAAATCTTGGAAAGTGCAAATCTAACACTAATGATTAAAACCAGACTCCTCAAGAAGCACTGAACTTCTTAATGAATGTAATAGCGAGTGCTGAAAATAGCATTTTAGGATTGTAAAACTCTTTTACGTAAGGCAGCTATTACTTGATACAGCAATCAAGACTGCAAACATAACTGCCATTTACAAAAAAAATATGCAAATGCTTTGGAAATGGTCTAAAATATCTTTAAATTGATGCACTTAGCAGTATTGAGAATACAGCAGCTATAATAAAGCACACAAAGTATATGAATCAAAATAGCTGCCTTATGAAATTGTGGTATAGCTTATCATAAATGTTCTGATGGCGGTGGCCCCATAGGACGAGGTCCGATTTGATTTAAATTTTGTGTGAGGTATTTATTTTGATAGTGGAACACATTTATGCTATGGACAAAAATCAGGGTTAACATTTTAAAAATAGGGGGGCTATAGATGCACCCTAGTATACATGTATGGCTCAAAATTCGGACCGCTTGCCATACAGTTGACTGATTTCTGTGTTTTGAAATTTGTTGACGTTTTAAACGATCCCCGATTTCCGGTCGATTATTTTAGCTGTGTCACGTCACGTGCATGACGCTGGTGGGTACCAGCCAAACTTCAGAAAAAAAACCATGATCGCCGATAACGATGTGATATGGGACTTACATAGAATTACACAGAGATATTTCTTGCCAAAATTTGACCATTTCTAGGCAAGTTGGCCCTACTTTGTCTGCGTAATGTGAAAAAGGACAGTCTTAAGTAAGTACCGGTATACGTACAACGCTTTTGATATTTTGATGTTTTGGGAGCCTGGGAGGGATCTGAATAAAAAAATGATGGAGCCTATCTTGACTGTGTAATATTCCTTCACCACGCTGCCGTACGGTAACAGTCTTATGATAGTATCAGTTTGTGAATGAGGACATCGTATAAGTTCCTTGTACCCCCCCTTACACATGCCAAATTTTTGGGATCCCAATTTACAATCCTTACATAAAAGGATACACACGTTGCTGGGTTATTACAAGAGTCAGTAAACATTCAATTAACTACAATGTATAGATAATGGACTAAGTTTTTGCAATGTACATATATTGAACTTTTTCTGAAGTAAATCGCCCATTGTAGAGCTCTTGCTGCATAGTTTTCTATACAGATAGGCCTAATCACAAAGTAAACATTCAGTATACTGACCATGACATGCCTCTAGCTTTGATTAACCAATCAGTTAAATGTGTAACTGTCAGCATGTGATGGCTATAACCCAATTGCAAACATGTTTATAAAAAAAGGCTGAAAAATTTCCTACACTGAACAGACTCACTGCCAGATGTAAGGGCTAAATAGTCCTTGTCATGTGGGGTAGGATTAGATAAAGGCATACAAACTTGGGTATGAGATGTTAGGAATTATTTCCAAGCCTCTTAACCATGGGGTTGATGGGCTATAACAGCTATTCAAGACACATGATATGTAAGGGATAAACTGTTCATATGAGATGTGGGGGCAAGTAGCATTATTTCACTGCCGTATGTGAAAAAAGTGTGTGCATCTCACTACATGTATTACCACCAACACCATTATCCCAAGGAAAATTCCACCACATACATGGGGGTCACCATCACATCAAACCTGTCTTTGACCAAG
The DNA here is from genome assembly GCF_039555335.1 of Amphiura filiformis. Classification (NCBI taxonomy): domain Eukaryota; kingdom Metazoa; phylum Echinodermata; class Ophiuroidea; order Amphilepidida; family Amphiuridae; genus Amphiura; species Amphiura filiformis. The sequence continues at coordinate 53,880,901 of NC_092629.1, read as the reverse complement.
CACATAAGCCATCAGAGCTAAAGCCTCTAGGACGCTGAGATTGATACAAAGAAACCTTGGACCGTGTGATGTCTCTGTCAAGGAGCAAGCGTACCAGAGCCTCAGTTGTTAGACCGCAACTCGAATACGCACCCACAGTGTGGAACCCAAGGTTACACCAAGAGTGAAGAACAAGGTGGAAAGTGTGCAATGGCAAGCAGCTAGAATTTGCAGTCTGAGACTACAGAAGAACATCAATGTCTCTGCAATGCTGAACACACTCCAATGGGACACACTGGAGGACAGAAGACTCCTTACCCAAGCGACTATGTTCCATACGGTCTACAATAATGGCGTTGTCAACTGTCAACATCACCATCCCCCAGACCCAAAGCATTTTAAACCAAACCCGAGGCCAGCTACATTTGTAGAGGTCTGCATCATCTCTGGTTTCACCAAGTCATCACAAATCTTAACTCGTACAAGTACTCCCTTTACCCCCGGGTGATACTAATCTGGAACATCCTACCATTGGAAGCAATTACAGCAACAACACACCAGGGCTTCAATTCGGCAGCTTTACCAGTCATCCTGCTTCCATCAACGGGTGGTAACTTGACGTCCCACATCAAGAAAAAAAATTCATGGTGCCACCACTGCATGTGCAGCATTTTGGGCCATTTGGTTTATATTTTTAAATAGAAGAGTTCTTTTGAGGTCTATTTTAGTGCAGTAGTATATCATTTGACTTCAAACGATATCCAGAAGCGGGGTTATGGTTTGTTGTTGAACTCTGCTCCTTTAACAAAATGGTACCCTTTTCGGTTCTATATGTGTCTCTTTTTCCACTTTGCTGGTAATAAAGTCATAATTGGCGGTCATTTCAAATCATCCCCGAGTCAACGAGGTACAGGAATGTCCTCTCATTGTTAATTGTTGGTTATACATACCCAGCCAAAATACAATGCAATTGTAACGCACCACTTGAACAGGATTTAGCCAAAGCAAACAAAGACTAGAGCTATTTAATGATTTTATAATATATAGAAGATTATCCTCTTCAGCAATAGGATTATTGATTGGTTTAAATGCTATCAAATGAGAAACATGTCGCGCCTATGTAATTGAGACACCTATGAATACGACTTGCGGCACATTTTGCACTGTATCTCAGAAAACAATAGAGGTTATCCACTTTACTCATGCGTGACTTCTAACAAAAGGCACTGGTTCCCGTAGTATTCCTCATTCAAACTAATTCAATGCACGACCTCGGAGTTACCTGCATGACTTTGGCGGGCTATTTTGAAATAGTCATGGTTGCACATGCAGGTACTTCTTTTGAAAGTCCTAAACAAGGTATAGGAGTCGCTGGTAGGATATGCAGCTTATAGAACACGGATAACCTCTATTTGCCAAGTTTACGGCTCTTTCGTAGTGTCCACTCACATATTGTGATTTGTCTATAAGCATAAAATGATAATCATGTTTTTTTTTCTTTCTCTTTCATTATCATTCAAGGTTTTTCTTCACAACAATGTCACTAGGTTTACAGCTACCTACTAGTCTCCTCCCCAGACTCCTATCATCTCAGCAGTCATCTTGCATTGTCAATACAAGTCTCACCAAGACATCATGGTTAAGACTGTGCATGAGACAAACAGGAACATCTTGTCGACAAGTATCAACTCTAAATGAAAGGTAGACATTAATACTGATTCTATTACCCCCACGACCCATTATTCAAAATCGCGCACTGTGATTTGTTGAAACGCGTCATGTGACAGACCATTAATTAGCGATAAAGTGTCAAGGGCAACAAACTTTATGTTCTTCTATCATCACAGTGCACAGCAGAGCGCACAGCACACCTGCTTATGTAGGGGAGAATGGAATGTCAGGGGTGTGTTATTGTATGTGCATACCTGCTTATAGGGGAGAATGGAATGTTAGGTTGTGTTATTGGAATGTGCATACGCTTTGGCTATGCGTATGCGCTCCACCTTGAGGTAAACAACTTGAAATATTTGGGCAAAAAATTTGATATTTTCCCTTTAAGTCACACTATTTTGTGGTAATAGAATAGAAATAAAGGGTGCAGCATTATCCTTTACACGCATAAATAATGTGTCTTGGCAGTAAAAGCGTTTAAATAATGGGTTCGGCTGCGCCTCACCCATTATTTACGCTTTTTAATGCCTCGGACACATTATTTTTGTAAAGGATCATGCATTACCCTTTATTTCTTAAAGGGCATTTCGTGATCCACAGCCTCATCCCCCACTTTTCTCAAAAAAAGTTGAGATTTTTATATCACTGGAATACTCTGGCTACATAATGTTTATGTACAAAATATTTCTTGCAGATTAATTCGTTTAGCAAAGATATCGTGAAATTTGAATTTCGTTCTGGTGCACCAGAACGAAATTACAACGTATTGTCTATGGAGCAGTGTAATACACATAATCATGCATAACTCGCAAAGCAAAATCGGAATCAACTGAAATTTTGGGAATATGCTTTTTCGTGGATATGTACTGAAAAATGTCATAAAAAGAGGATGCTAGGATCACGAAATACTCCTTTAAATAGCAGATTCAACCTAATTAAGTATTAAGTTCTGTACAATAATAGTGGAGGGGGGGGGTAAAATTTCCAAACAATGTGCCAAATATTGCTCCCCCTCTCCTGCCAAAAAACCTGTTCCTCCCTCGGCCTGCCAAAAAATCTTTGCCTCCCCTTGCACATGCCACTTTTTTGGTTCCAATTTCAAAACCTTAAAGGTCTAGATACAATGTATATGATGCGAGTGTAAGCAGGAAATTTAGCATATTTGAGCATTTGTGTACCCCCCCTGCAGGGAGTAGATAATTATTGCACAGCCCAGTAAAACAAGTTGCCTGTCAAAACATTTCAAAACATCACACTGACTTTCATATTGTTTTCTTTTAGGGCTTGGGAGACGAGATGCTGTAGATCCAGAAATATTTCAACAACATCGAGTTTGAAGGCAAGGGACAAACAAATAACAAAGCAGACTGTGAAAGATGGGAAGGGACAGCTTACTGTGGGTGCAAAAGGTATAGTACCAGGGTTACATGACTTCAGATTTTTAATAGCGACTAATTTAAGATCATCACCACAATGCACCATGCTTTTGCAAAACACCCTAAAACTGCATGGTTCTTGATGCATGCAAGTTCATTAAAAAAATTTAGATATTTATATAGCGCTTTATGCCGTAAACAGCCTCAAAGCGCTTTACATTTATTCCGCTGTCATTAGAATATGTCGGAACCACGTTTGCAGCCTACAAGTGGCGCAGAGTCCATCAGTACAACGACTGTGACTACCCCTAACAGCTTCCCATTGCACCTGGGTGGGGTGAGGCAAGCGAGGCAAAGCGCCTTGCTCAAGGGAGCAACACGGTGGTGGGACGGGGAATCGAACCCACGCACGTCGAGCAAGCTCTCGGATAATGAGTCCAAGGCCGTAACCACTGAGCCACCGTGCCCAAGGCCGCAACCACTGAGCCACCGTGCCCTTCATGAACATGTACACAAAGGAGGGCTTACACAGTAGCAATATAATGGGGACTCTTAGGTTTTGGATGGTATTTATGGGTAATTGGGGGTCTCATGTACTCATTGCAAGTGTTCAAATACATGTATTAAGAGCCCTAAAAATTTGAAATTGAAAATGGGAACCAGTCATTTTTGGACACAGATATCAACCTAGCTTCGAATTCTCTTTTGACCTCCAGAATGTATATTTCGGCAGGCCTCGAAATAAGAAAAAAATGCAAAAGTCCTCCAGACCCTTGCCTTTGAAATTTCAAGGGTCCTCACCAATTTGCAAGGGTTCGACCCCTGACCCTTGCCTTTGAAATTTCAAGGGTCCTTACTAATTTCTAACTAAGGGCCAGACTATTATGAAGTATTATATTTTGGTGTAGACTATTATGGAAGCTAATAACTAGCAATAGCTCCCACTTGTGCACTAACATTATAGCAGTAGAAAATTGAAAACCTAGGTTGAAAACTTGATGGGAAACAAAAATGAAATTGTACTCATGGAGCTGGATGTCTTAAATGTACAAGATTTTCCAGTGGAACAACAAAAATAGAATTTTCTGCTTTTTACTTGGTTCAAATTTTACGGGTCACACGGACCCGTACCGTAGGAAATTTGCGTGTCTGCGCCTACTTTCACGGGTATTTGACGCAAGGACGCTCCTTATTTCGACCGCTGTATTTCGGAAGGCTATTGTAGCATAACAAAAGGGAAGTTCCTGACCAGATGTACAAATCCATTAGAGTGTGGAATTGGTTATTTGCACATGAAAGAAAATATTTTTATAAAAGATGTCATGGTTTGGTATGGCTGAAAAAGGTTAAATTTCATATGGCATGTACAGTGCATGTTGTATTCTGGGATTCTGTGAAAATCTTCTTTGAGTCAGCATCAAATAGTTACAATGACCCAGCAAACGGCTAGAAAATGTTTTACAGAAAACAGGTTATATATAAAGGCTATAACACATTGTAATAACATTCTAAAAACATTTTTGAAAAGTTGATGCAAAACATTCTAACATAATGTTATTGAAAAATTGATAAAATATTGCGCAAAACTGTTTGCTAAAAATATTTTACAAGAACATTTTGACAACATTTTTAAAATGTTGGTATAGTGTTTTTTCATATAAAACTTACTTTTTTATGACTGTTATATAACCCGATATTTAAATGCTATTAAAACATGCTGAATACAACTAAAACACATTTTAAGAACAGTTTTGCGTTTGCTGGGATGACAACTATTTGGCGGTCTAACAAGTCAAAAATACAAGATGCTAATTGCACCATTTTTTCAGTTTTTTTCACAGACTCTGTATTAGACAAGTAGTACATGTATATTGACCCATTATACATATCTTTTTATTTCAGTTGCCCAAGCAGGGAAAGACACCATGTACACAGGAATTATTATAGTTGGTGTAGGAGTAACAGGTAAGGGCATGACAACTAAACCCTAGCGCCAGTTGACTGCAGGTGCCTTGGCAGAACTGGCAGGTTGACCTCATAGAAACCAGAATTGCTGGTTCTGTCAGGATGCTTGTGGTCGACCAGTGGCTGGGTTTTGAAGCCATTCCTTACTTATTTTAACCCTATGAGAACTACCTGCCGATTGGCCATAAAGAAGTTTTCATTATCAATTGCCCAATCAGCAACATAGTTAGAATAATTTCACCACACAAAAAACTGGGGTGAATTATCTGCAAAACTCCATTCTGATTGGTGAATAAAATGAAAATATCATGTAATTGACCAATCAGAGGCAGTGTTAGATCCAAAGGTAGTGCTCAGGGGGTTAAAGATTTAATCTTAGACAGAATTATAAAGACCAGTTTGCATCTTACGTCATTGTCAATCAAACTTCCCACGACCCTGGGTTGGCTTGTAGCTCGTAAAATGAAGGTTGATTCATTTGGTGCCGATCGGAAAAAAGGAATCACAGAAAATGGCGAAAAATTATGCTACTTTTACAAGGCAAAAAGCAGCTTTTCCTGTCACTAGGTCTAGGACCTAACCTAATTCTGTCTTAAATCTTTGTGAACGGTCAATTTTGACGAATTGTTTGAATCATTGCTAAGGGTCATTTTTGAAAGTTAAGCAGATGCTTACAACATAAAATTTATACATGAGTGCCCCCCCCCACTCCATTCACCCAGCAGCCTATGTGAATGTTGGATAGGGTTATTTTCCCCACTTTTTGGCAAAATAACAAATTTTTTGTTCTTTTCAGCCACTTTTTAACAGTTTTTAATTCTTTTTTTTGTCTTTTTTTTTTATTGCAAACTCTAATGGTGACCCGCAGGTGAAATTGCTAGAATTGTACATTAAACACAACTAAACAGACATAATGCAATTTCCAGGCAGCAGCTTAATCAGCGCCAATATTGCAACATTGAAACAAACAACTATACAAACATCCAATCCAACCCAACCCCATCCTCCTATAGGCAATGAGGATAAAGTGCCTTGCCCAAGGACACAACACGTTGGCACGAGCGGGGCTCGAACTCGCAACCTATGGATTATGAGTCGAGCGCCTTATCCACTCGGCCACACATGCTCCCTTTTGGCCGGGTGTCCCTTCCCACAATTCAAGCAGGATTGGCGCTAATGCCCCTGAGGAAAACCTTAGTAATGTCCCACATCTGGAGTGTAAATTTCAAATGGGGTTACCAGAAATGGGTGACTCCATTTGAAATATACACCCCCTGTGTGGGAGATTACTAAGGTCATGTCTTCCATAAGGGGTGTATGAAATTCATCTGGAATAGCCCCTTGTATCCCACTTCATTATTAAATGCCATTGGGAAATGTTTCAAACAAACAGTAAAACAAAAATATAAAGACATTAATGCACCACAAACCATGTCAAACCAGAAATAAAAGTAAGAAGGATAATTATGCAAAAGCTATTATCAGATCTAACTTTAACAAACAACTTGCAATTTATGATGTCGCATAAACTGTAAGTATAAAGCTGGGCATTTTATTAGAACCCTAATGGGCTATTCCAGTTAAAATCTACACTACCCCTTTGGAAGATATCTTTCACAGGGGGAGTATGTTTTTCAAATGTAATTGGTCAGAGTTAACCATTTTGAAACCCGGGTTCTATTTGTATTTCCATAGGCTTAATGTTCTACACAGTGTTCAAGGAGTTATTTTCATCAAACAGTCCCAATGGAGTCTACACAAAAGCACTCAAAATATGTCTACAAGATGGAGAGGTAGGTGTTTGCCGGCAAATGTAGGCATTAATATGAAACTAATTCTAACCGCTGATGTTACTGCCGGGGACCGTCCTCTATTTAGCCGCCATGTGCAATTGATTGCAAGTAGATATAAAAATCAGTCTAAAATTCAAAAACATTTTGTATTATTTGTTTAACCCCATGAGAACTACCTGCCTATTGGTCAAAAAGAAGTTTTCATATCAATTGGACTAATCAGCAACATTGTTAGAATAATTTTCACCAAACTAAAAAATTGGGGTGAATTACTTGCAAAGCTCCATCCTGATTAGTGATTAAAATGAAGATATCATGTAATTAACCAATCAGAAGCAATGTTAGATCGGCAGGTAGTGCTCGGGGGTTAAAACAGGTCAACGTCCCTGGTTAGGTGCAGAAAATCAGAAAACATATGTCCGCATTCATCGGTCCAGTACAGTCTCCATTTGCTGGTGAATACATGTAGGAGAGGGGGTGTGTGGGGGTGTATGTTTGTGTGACAGCGTTTGTATTCATTCAAACTGGCGGGGTGTTCAAAAACTGTTCATATTATACACATACCAACTGTGGAGCCTTATTGCAATTGTGGTGCTCCATGGTTGGCGGTAGCTTCAAAAACAGCCACCGGGTAATAAAATAACCCCATTTTGTGATCCGAACACACCCAAATTTGGTTGTGTACATATGGATGTTTGTGTGGAAAACTCAATGGTCAGAATAATATGTGTGTGAAATTTAACAGTTGGAACTCCCCTTGGGCGTGGCGGTGGGGGGAGGGGCATTCATAGTTGTGTGACAGTGTATGTATGAAGAAACACCAAGTTTAAAACAACGATGAAAAGGAAGGTAGAAAAAAAATTAGATGACAAATATTTAAGGTAGATTTACATTGAGTTGGGGGTTTTCATGTGTTATTGATCAAGAGCAAGTATACATTGATTGAAATATTGCAAATGGCAGCTATTACTTTTATCCTCTATCCCACTCATTGTGGCCGTAAAGGTGCAGACACCACAGTGGGTGCATAGCATGCCGTGGTTCGGAGAGTCACATAAAATGGTGGTCCCATGGACCAAAAGAGCAATATCTGGACATGTAAAAGTTGCAGGCCTTTTCGTAAAGAGCAGGGGATCAGCCCAGGCCTGTTGTCTGTCACACTCAGCATTGAGGTCAACTTGTGCTGCCCTTTGGGGCTTGGCAGCATATCGACCCATGGCGCGCTTTGAGGAATCTGAGTATTCAGAAAGCGTGGATAAATGCCGTTTTATTATTATTATTACTTTTTACTCTACATGTACTTACAATGGTCTTTTTCTCCTCAGATAATAGAAGAACTTGGTGAACCGATCAAAGGTTATGGCGAGGAAACAAGGAGGCGGAGACGTAGACATGTCAGGTAAACATCTCGCATATCAGGGTGGGGTGGGTTGTGCTAATCATATCTTAAGTCTGCACAAAAAGTAACTAAGCTGTTATAAATACGCCTATAGATTCAGAACTAATAATTGTTTTCACAATATTTCAACATACATGTAGAGAGAAGCATGATTTATTTACGCGCATTTTGATACCCCATTCGTCAAATGTTGTTCAATATTAACAACACAGTATAGTGTTGTTACAGAAAAATACCCGCATTTAAAAGTTGCAGTTTACAGCGATTAATGGTTATAATGCAAGCACTGTAAACACGTAAAGCCCGCCATTATCTTCGCGCTTACTTCAAATCAATACAAATAACTGCAACTTTTAATTTGGGGTATTTTTCTCTCAAAACACTGCTGTATTGTCAATATTGAACGAAATTTGACAAATGGGGTATCAAAATGCACGTAAATAAATCATCCTTCTTTTTATGTTGAAATATTGTGAAAACAATTATTAGTTCTGAATCTATAGGCGTATTTATAACAGCTTAGTTACTTTTTGTGCTGACTTTACAATAGCTGCCCTAACTGTATGCATATGTTGTACACATCGAAAATTTGATGTCTGGCAGCTGTGCAGATAATGTGATTCTCTATACAGTGATACTATATAAGCTATTTGTTTGTTTGTTAATAATTGCCCGCTGCATCTTCCTTTTTAGCCTGAAAAACATTGTGTTTTGGGCAAAAATAGGGTAAAATTGTGCACTTGCCTGTCAAATACCGATATTCATCTTCATTTTTGGCTAAAATATCGAGTCTGAAATTGACAATATTTTATGCACAAATGTTCCAGACAAACCAGCACATAATATGCTTGTCCCCCCCCCCCCCCCCCTTAAATTGTAATGCTTCCATAGACACCGGATGAAATCATCTACATCCCTGTGAAAAATGTCCAAATAAGTATTGCTGTGTACATGTATGATGGCAGCCAACATGCACAATAGAAATATACTTGAATGTAAACTGAGCTCAAAAAGAAACTTTTTTTTACAAGGTCATATATCTTAAACATCTGAACAAACATTTTTGGGTTTAACAAACTGTTATAAAACAATTAATTGTCCAATTGTAATTTTGACTTATTTGAAAGACTGTCTATTCTTCTTTCCAAATATATATGACTTTTGTTGAAACTACATAATTTTGACCCTTTTTTCAGGTTTATTTCCTTCCATGCTATGTGTTATTTTGGTTCATTTTGATGGACAGGATTTTAAGCTATGACCTTGTGAAAAATTATAAGGTTCTTTTAGAGCTCAGTTTACGTATGTTGCTTGAAAAAATAATTATTAATGTGTTTGTTTATTTCCTGCATCATTCTCTCTCACTCTCAGTCATTTAGATTATACGGACCAAGATGGCGTCCGACATATGCGAATGAAATTCTACATGAAAGGGACAAAACGGAGAGCCACTGTCCATCTGGAAGTAAAAGCTGTAAGTATAGCAAAGGTCCTGGGTTGGCCCCTTGTACAAATGATATGTACCCAACCCAGAATAGGCCTGTAGTCTGGGATATGTTGCAGGGGTTGCAGAATTGGGTTATTCCAGTTGAAATCCATACACCCCTATGGAAGACATGTCCGTAATATCCCAAACAGGGAATGTTAATTCCAAATGGGGTTTCTACCTGAATGTGTGACTCCATTTGAAATCTAGTGGGAGATTATAGTCATGTTTTTGGGTGTATGGATTTCAACTGGAATAGCTCAACTAATGCAATCATCTAATTGGGTTACCTGAATGGGTGATTCAGTTTGAAATCTACACTCCCCCTGTGTGAGAGATTAAGGTCATGTCTTCCATAGGGAGTGTATGGATTTCAAGTGGAATAGCCCAACTAATGCAATCATCTAATTGGGTTACCGTGAATGGGTGATTCAGTTTGAAATCTACACTCCCTGTGTGAGAGATTAAGGTCATGTCTTCCATAGGGAGTGTATGGATTTCAAGTGGAATAGCACATTTTCAACATGTGGATTCCCAAATAAATTTAATTGGATTGGGAAAACCTCATTTTTGTGGGCAGACATAATTTTCAAGTGGGGTTGGTCGATGGGAACTGTAACTAGACTTAGCTGTGGTCTAAGACCACGAACACAGCCGTGTTTTGACGCCTTAATGACCTTTGACCTCAAAATATATAAACGCCCATAGACATTGGCTAATGTCAATGTATGGGTGCAAGTGGCACCACTTTGCTATGTTATTTGTGGCAGAAAGGGCATTTTGAAGGTTTTTCGTCTCAGACCGGAAGTGACCCCTTAATGACCTTTGACCCCAAATGAAAAATACCACATGTACAATAGGTAAACACAATTTACGTGTGAATATACCATCACCCTCCAATGTTTTTCTTAGCAAATAAAATTTTTTGAAGGTTTTTCGTTTTATACCGGAAGTGACCCCTTAATGACCTTTGACCCCAAATTTGTGAGGACCCCATAGACACTGGGTAATAACAATGCATGTGTGCAAGTGGCGTCACTGTCATACGTAATTTGTGGAAGAAGAAGCATTTTAAAGGAATTTCGTTTTATACCGAAGTAGCCCTTAATGACCTTTGACCCTAAATGAAAAAATACCACAAATGCACAGAGTAACTACAATATATTTGTGAACATACCGTTACTGTCCTATGTTTTTCTTAGCAAATAAAAATTTTTGAAGGTTTTTCGTTTTATACCGGAAGTGACCCCTTAATGACCTTTGACCCCAAATCTGTGAGGACCCCATAGACACTGGTAATAACAATGCATGTGTGCAAGTGGTGTCACTGTCCTACGTAATCTGTGAGAGAAGCATTTTGAGTTGAAATCACGTTTTTGACCCCTATGACCCCTGTTTGACCTTTGACCCCACGAGTTTCATGTGACATGTAGGGGCATGGTCAATGATCATTGTGACCAAGTTAGGCCAAAATCGGTGCAAGCATGTAAGTGCTAGAGCAAATGTAGTGGTCGGCAGAAGAAAGAAGAAGAACTAGACTTAGCTGTGGTCTAAGACCACGAACACAGCCGTGTTTTGACGCCTTTAATGACCTTTGACCTCAAAAATATATAAACGCCCATAGACATTGGCTAATGTCAATGTATGGGTGCAAGTGGCACCACTTTGCTATGTTATTTGTGGCAGAAAGGGGGCATTTTGAAGGTTTTTCGTCTCAGACCGGAAGTGACCCCTTAATGACCTTTGACCCCAAATGAAAAAATACCACATGTACAATAGGTAAACACAATTTACGTGTGAATATACCATCACCCTCCAATGTTTTTCTTAGCAAAAAAATGTTGAAGGTTTTTCGTTTTATACCCCTTAATGACCTTTGATTCCAAATTTGTGAGGACCCCATAGACACTGGGTAATAACAATGCATGTGTGCAAGTGGCGTCACTGTCATACGTAATTTGTGGAAGAAGAAGCATTTTAAAGGAATTTCGTTTTATACCGGAAGTAGCCCCTTAATGACCTTTGACCCTAAATAAAAAAATACCACATATACACAGGGTAACTACAATGTATGTGTGAACATACCGTTACTGTCCTATGTTTTTTCTTAGCAAATAAAAAAATTTGAAGTTTTTTCGTTTTATACCGGAAGTGACCCCTTAATGACCTTTGACCCCAAATCTGTGAGGACCCCATAGACACAAGATAATAACAATGCATGTGTGCAAGTGGTGTCACTCTCCTACGTAATCTGTGAGAGAAGAAGCATTTTGAGTTGAAATCACGTTTTTGACCCCTATGACCCCTGTTTGACCTTTGACCCCACAGGTTTCATGTGACATGTAGGGGCATGGTCAATGATCATTGTGACCAAGTTAGGCCAAAATCGGTGCAAGCATGTAAGTGCTAGAGCAAATGTAGTGGTCGGCAGAAGAAAGAAGAAGAAGAAGAAGAAGAAGAAGAAAGAAAAAGAAAAAAAAAAGACACAGCCGTGACTAACGTCACGGCTGTGTAAGAAGAAGAAGAAGAAAGAACCTGTAAGAAAAAAGACACAGCCGTGACTAACGTCACGGCTGTGTAAAAAAACAATTTCTGGAGGCTAAAATTACCCTCAAAATATCACCAAAGTCTGAAAATCTGGAAAAATTATTTTTTGCAAACATATTTATATTTATATTTAGCCAAAATTGGCTAAAAAAATGGCTTTCAAAAGTTAATATTTCAGAGTAAAATGCTTTTGTTTTCTGGCATTTTTTTTCTCAATTTCTTTTCTGGCAACTTTCCACTCATTTTGTGAGAACAAGTCTTACATTATCCTAATTTTTGTTTTTTATCCTTTTTCCTTTCACAGAATGAGAGTGGCAAATTTGAATACAGATATCTATTTGCAGAGCTTGATGGCTACCCACAGAAGACAATTATACTAGAGGATAATCGTTGATGATAATGCACTAGATTTGAGGGTGGGGACGGGGGAGTGGGGACGGGGAGGAAAGGATGGAAGGGGGAGGGTCAAGCAGTGTTTGAGCTAGCCACCTGTCTCAGTTATTTTGGATTGGCATGCTGCTCCTGGTATGACCAAAATGAATGACTTTGACAGATGGTTAATTGTAATTACAGAGTGGAAAGGTTTTTGGAACTCAATTGAATTTAATTGTGCTACATGTATTCCAGTTTAAATCAATGACACCCCTTAGGAAGATGTGACTTCCACACAGGGAGTACATAGTGTGAATTTCAAATGGGGTTACCTATAATTGGGCGACTCCATTTGAAATCTATAATCTGTTATATTAAGAAATTTAGACACTGGCAGCTAATGCAATGTGTAGCTTAACACTGGATTTAAGTAATGTGAGCACGAATCCTAAAATAATGCCAAAATTGCACGAGCTACAGTGACCCATTTGGGGATCAATATAATAGCAGCAATCGTGAGTTGTAGTGTGTACTGGAAGTACTGAAACTGTTTTTCTGAACCGCAAACTGCTTTAAGGTCACAGCCAGATAGCACCACAAGGGGGCATGGAAGAAACGATCCCCACTCAGAGACACCCCAGTCCCCCCAATAAAAAATTAAATTAAAATTAAGAATGTTCATGGCACTATGATTTTGACCCCCCCCCTGCAATTTACTTTCTTCCCCCTCCAGAAAAAAATTCTGAGGCTGCCACTGGTCAGGATCACCATCCATAAATGTAGAAATATATGCAACACCATTATGTTTCTATTGGCAAAAATACCAGGTGTCACCTGAATGATGTGGTTAACAGTTGCCAGGTGACCACCCTCAGTAATAGAGGTTATCCACTTCACTCATGTGTGACTTCTAACAAAAGGCACTGGTTCCCGTAGTATTCCTCATTCAAACCAATTCAATGCATGACCTCGGAGTTTCCTGCATGACTTTGGCGGGCTATTTTGAAACAGCCATGGTTGCACATGCAGGTACTTCTTTGAAAGTCCTAAACAAGGTATAGCAGTCGTTGATAGGATATGCAGCTTATAGAACATGGGTAACTTCTATCTGTTTTGACAGAGCATGCTAATCAATAACTCTCCAAACTTTTCCCAGTAGAAATACATCTAGTGTTTTTCAGAATGAAGCAGTAACAAAATTGCGGTATTCCAGTTAAAATCCGTACACTCCCTGTGGAAGACATGACCCTGGTATTCCAAACATGGAGTGTGAATTTCAAATTGAGTTACTTGAACAGGTGACTCCATTTGAAATCTACACTCCATGTGTCATGTCTTCCATAGGGGGGTGTATGGATTTCAACTGGAATAGCCCATTAATTTAATGTCATTGAAATCTGCGCAACACAAAATGGAAGCAAACTTGTTGCATTACCAGACCAGTAAAACAATCACTGGGAGCAACTCACCACACAGGGATGATGGTATGCCTATATCGACTGGGCTCAGTGCTACAAAGCTGTATCTCCATTAGCTCTGGGGTAATAATGTTATTCATAAGTACAATTGCATTTATACACAACATTATCCTGGAGCGCTGAATGATCCGCTGTTGGAGATGTGGCTTTGTTGCACTGAGCCTTCAATATCGTCTTGGGCAGGAAAAACCTACTTGTGCTTTTGGCCTCTGAACATGTTTAAAACGAAACTGCCAAAATGTTACGTAGGAAATTTTGCTATAAACATGTTCAGGGGCCAATGACACATAGGTTTTTCCTGCCCAACGATGATATGTAGATCTAATATAGGCACAAATGTACAGTCCTGTGTAGCAAAAGCTGATAAAGAAACCATGTATGGGGAAATAGTCACTCTTTCAATAAAAAACAAAATGTGTGAGACATTGCATTATACTATACATAATAAAACACTATTTTATTTGATATGATTTAATCATCGTCTTGGAATGTTTTTATTTCTTTCTTCTATTATCTGTTCCAACTTCAATGAAACCTCTGTAGTATTATTATTATTTTTATTTTCTTAAATCACAACATTGTTTTGTATGAAAAATGTCCCGGTTGACCTTGCGATGCAGCACATCAAATGGGGGGACTTTGCAACAAAGTGCTTTTTAAAATAGACAGAAAAAATAGAATTTGGGATGCCTTTTCACTTATAAAATATGAATGCCTTGATCAATTTTAGCAAATGAGGTGTAATTTTAAAGCTTGCAAAATGCTTTCAGAGCACAAATACTGAACTCAAAATTGACTTTACCTGAAAAGTCCCCCCTTATGATGTGCTGCATCACAATTTCGAAGGGCCAGGGGCACCAAGAAGATCAAATACAGTAGTTGGCAAGTTCCATCTGATTCTGACGGAATGCATATTAGTTTCAAGTAATTTTGTAGACGAGTCCAACTCGGGATTACATGACGCATCGATATTGCACAAATTTCAATTCAATCCCCAGTGTTTAGCCACTCCATGCACAGTTAGTCAGAACTCATTATCACTGATATTAAAATGGAACTTTCGCTGTCAAACTTCTCAATGCAGTTTAAACAATCAAGGTTTCCAAAATCCTTGATAACTGGGGGTGGGGGCTTGGTTCGTCCAAGGGGCATAAATCATCATTCCGTCATAAATCATCATTTGTCAGCAATTCTCAGCTCAACACCTAGGTTTGGTCCTCATCACGATGCCAATGTTCCCTTGATAATGGGGGCATTGGTTTGGTATAAGGGTCATAATTCATCATTCCCATCTGTTGCATGCATTGTCAGCAATTCTCAGCTCAACACCCAGGTTTGGTCCTCATCATGATGCCAATGTTTCCCTTGCCGCTTGCATTCGCTTTCTTGCTCGCTGAAATAATTCTGAAAATATATCGGAGATATGAACACTATTAGCAATTGATTAATCAATTTATATTTTACCTCCAAAATCAGGATTTATAATAAATTTAAATGTTTCAATGTCATTTCACAATCTCCAACCGTGCAACAATATTTTCTACAGGCTGCAATATCTCATCACCTTTTCCTGATCATAGCCAGCGCACGGTACAAATGTAGTATGACAACTATTACCCAATGTCCCTTTATTCAGTTCTGAATAGTTTTGTCAACCATTTCCCCGAGTTAACCAATGGTGCCAGTGATAATGGAGTGATTGTCAAAATCTGCATGATCAGAAGGGCAAATTGGAAACTAGCGCAAGTAATTCCCAAATTCTTAGGTAAGTATTTTCCGGAGTAAAAACATAAGACAAATTTGATTTTTGGCACCAACATTTTTGGGACAACTTAAAAATTTTGAGGCCAAGCAGAATAGGTTATCCAGAGGACGATCTCCATTTTTACCTTGTTTCGGACACTGGCTATGGTAATTATATGTTACATACTACTTCTACGTATTAATTAAATCAATTTCTATATTACAAGGATATGTTGGATCATTAACCACCATCCAAATCAGAATCCCTCATTTTGCCCATAAAAACTTACTCTGAATAACTTACTCCCATGGTTCAGTTTAATACCCAATTCTAAATGAACTCTGGGGAGCTAGCCAAAGTCTGACTTTTTATTTAATCTACAGATGTTGCTAATTAAATTCAGACTTTTTTCCAAGTTAATACCCCAGCAAGTTACCAGCGCAGGGAATTGAACCTGGGACCTCATTATGTACCATAAGTGGGTACTCAAGCCACTGTGTCACATTCTCCCTCAGATTCAACTTACTTAGTACTGATGTGACAGACGCTTGCATACTCAGCCCAATGTAAAGATATGGAATTGAACCTGGGACCTCACCATATACTATAAAGGAGTACTCAAACCACAGTGCCACACTTTCTCTCTTAAATTCAACTTACCTAGTACTGATGTGACAGACGCTTGCATACTCAGCCCACTGTAAAGATAAGGATAACAATGTTTTGATTTAATATTAATCAAGATCTTTTGTGCTTACAGTGCTCCCTGGCAGCTCAGCAGACACCAGTTTTGTTGTTTTGTCCTAATTTTGTTGTTGATTGCCCAATGAATAAAATCAATAAAAATAAATAAATTATACCTACCCTAATTTGTCTAATAAAGTCCCCACTCGTTTCCTGGATGTTGCTCTGTCCATGAAGGTCCTGAAATGCCAAGTTACAAATGAAATGGTCAGATAATTGGTGCTACCTTTTCTGTTAGACTGCTGCAATCATTCTTGTTGCATTGAGACTACCACAGCAGCTGATCGGTGTATCCCATCATGCTCTGCAGTACCACAGTAGAACTGCACATGCCATAGAAAGTGCACAACATCCCTTACTTCAACTTTCAATTACTCGCTTATATCAGGGGAGTTTAGACTTTTGTTTGAAAAAATATGATCTCTAAATTGTGAAATTATCCATATAGCTCTCAATATCTAAGCAGCTCTTGTTTATATTTTGTATACATTTGCTATGGAGCAAACAGATAGACTGCAATGCATGATGGGATACTCTCCTTAGCTGCTGTGAGACTACGCAGTGTCCTTTTTTACCCTTTGATCAAGTTTAATTTGGTATTGAATTGTGGGATAGGCTTTTACGACAGGAGTTCATAACAATTAATAAGTTTTTAGCGGGTTCGCCGTCGGACAAGTTTAGAACTGTACCTCTGACTTCTTCAGACCAAAGAACTAAAGTATGAGATATGTAGGCCGACCCTTGCCTACTGGTGGCTCTGCAAAGAGCTGTTCACTGTGAACAGTGAACAAGCAGACCTCGCCTATCTGCTAATGTAAATGCTTATGGTGGCTCTGAATAGAACCATCACTGAAGACTGCCCCTTGTGAACAGTGAATAGCAGACCTCACCTATCTGCTAATGCAAAAGTTTTTGGTAGCTTTGAAGATTGCCCATGCCAACAGAGAACAATCAGACCTTGCCTATCTGCTAATTGGTCAAAGAAGAAGAATTGCTGACCCGAAGAAGTCAGAGCTACTCCTGACGAAAGCTTAACAGTTCTAAACTTGTCCGATGGCGAACCCGCTAAAAACTTACTAATTTGAAAATAGTTTGTTATTGGAACAGATAAGAGTTAGGTCAAATATGATAATACAACTTACTGGCTTTGGTGCAGTATGTTCAACTTCAGACTCACAGATCCCATAGTCACTGTCTTGAATCCAAATTTGCTGATCACCTTGTCTCCTTCGTATGTAATAGGCACTGATGTATAAGTAGGATCCTCTAACTCTGGGGACCCACCGATGAAGAATCTCCTGAGGTCATCATTGGCACCACGCCCAGCTGGCCTCCAGGTATTTACCTCTAATGCGTGCATACCTAGAAATAAATAATGATGCAAATTAATGTAAATGTGTGTTGCTATACAGAATAGCTTCATGAACCTATTATTATTATTGTCAGTATTATCAAGTTTGGCTTGCCAATGAAAGAGGATACATTGATAATACCAACTTTCCTAGAAACTTTGGTAGGGGTAGTTCATTGGTAGATCACCAGCGCGGTCTTCTTCGGAGTCTAATTTCACCCTTCTTAAGATGAGCACTCCTGGTGTAGTTCTCTATTGGAAGACAAAATTGGAAAAATCACCTTGTTGCAGTCTAACTAACAAACAAACAAAATCAGCTTGTTACACTAGCAAGTGCCACACCGTTGCAACGGTCCACCCGGGGTGATGTAAGGCAGCAGGCAGGACTAGTGTATATAGCTATGAAAAGTGTCGTTGAGGAATAGTCATTGGTAAAACATCAACATTGTCACCATTGAAGCCCATTTTCATAGTATAGTGTGCACTGCATGGGGTCTCTGGACTTGGGACCACACTTTGGCGGGTTAACCGGTTTATGAGCACAACCTTCCCCATTCCCCCAGTGCATATCGATGGTGTTGGTATGAAATCTATCAGTCGGAATGCCTTTGTATTTCTGCATAGCCAGATGATGTAGCTGGCTCTCAGAGCTGTTTTGGAGGCAGTGTCTACTATTGGTTCTCTTTTCCTCTTTGGGACCCCATTACCTACTTAACTCCTAAGGCAGCTAAACACTTGGTTAGTGATGTCACAGACAACTTCATGAAGCAGTCCAGTCAAAATATTCTGTTAATTGCTAATTGTTTTTACCAAATTCCCAAAAAAAATTTGGGAAATTTTGAAAAGGTTGGCTATAAAATAAGGCAACATTTGGTTTATTGCCCACAAAATGAGAACAAGTTGAAAATGGGGTCATTGATATATCATTATCATTACATGGTCAAAAATGTGACACAATGTTTGTGGCATATCCCCATATGGACAGGACATATTGTTCTACTACTGAGTACCCTGTAGGGGATGATACTCCTGTAGCTGCGCTTTACAAAGACAAAGACATATCCAGACCTGCCAACCTACCGAAGCCAGGAAGAGGGACATTGAGACCAACACCTTGTGCATGTACACAAACCAGGAACAGACAAATTTAAAGAGATGAGGTGCGTGATACTGTCAGTATTCAGAGAAGGTTCTGCAGGTTTACATTTATCATAATTGACTTAAGAGAATGCTATAGCAAAATTTTCAAGTGAAATTTGCATAATTTTCTGCTGTTTTTATATTTGAATTTGCCATCACTGAAATTTTCAGAAAGGACTGTCCCTCTTTTTCACTTTGGAAAACCCCAAATGAGGGACAATCCCTCAAAATGAGGGACAGTTGGCAAGTCTGCATATAATCAAGTCTACCAGACACACACCGCCACACCACACAGTGTCAACACCCTGTATTATAAATATTTTTTCCATACAGCTCAATACTCCGTTGAAATCAATATTCTATTATTGACACAGATAAAGAAAGTTTACATATGCATTGTGTTATAGGGCTTGCACCGGGAACTTAACTGACTGGGCTACAGCCCTCGAATTAAGGATCTGAAGGGGCACGGCAACTTTTTTAGGGCAAGTTGATAATTGCCGTGGATTTTCACTGAAAAGGCAAGGCAGCACGGCAATTTGTAATATTTCAAAAGGGCATCAAGGCAACTGTTGAAAATTTGAGAAGGGCACCAAGGCAATTTTTCAAAAGTGAATAGATGCATTACCGTCACTGAATTCGACACCAAAGTAAAATTCGACTCACAACTTTGCACTAAAACTAACCTGATTGCTTAAAAAACCTGCTTTATAATACAGTTTAATTTACTTAAATTTTGCGATCCCTAGTTCTGAGCTGCAAAACTGACTTCGAAATGTAGCGATGAAACAGCTGTAACTTTGGTAATAATATTGATCAAATTCGGGCCGAGATAAAAACTATTTAAAGTGCAAAACATATCTAGAGATGGGCTCACATGTACAAGATAAGACGATACCGGAAGGGTATCGCCATCGGTTTGCAATGGGAAGTCAATGTTTGATAATCGAGAGAACAATTGATTTGCCCAGCGCTCAGATCTCGACACGAGGTCGAGGAAGCTATAGTTACTAACAGCGTTTCTGATTGGTCGATAGTACGTTGAAGGTATTTCTCTGACCAATCGAGAAAATGAAGTCAGATTTCTAGTAACCAGATAATGTATAAGCCGATGTGATTGGCTGAATATGTAAGCTTACGTAGGGGTAATGAATATTAATTCACAACAAACTATTGTGTATACTGTGATTGATAGCTGGGTTACGATGCTCAAAATAGCGATCGTGTTCAAGATTTTCGATTTAATTTTCCACAATTTTGCTGGGATTTAACCAGTACTTGTTAATGATTTTATAATGAAGGGGCAGGGCTGGCCGGCTAGGGCACCCACGGCAACTTCATTTAGGGGCACGGCAAGTGACTGCCGTCGGTAAAGGACATATTTTGAGGGCATTGCGGCAATGGGGGTGGGCACCCACGGCAATATGCCGTCGGTGCCGTGGGTTAATTCGAGGGCTGCTGGGCTAAACGTGTTCCTTTATACCTATAAAGTAGAATTGTAATTCTCAAAATTAAATATATCAAAATTTTTACATTGGATTTCAAAATCTTTACATAAAAAATGCAGTAAAAGATATCCACAGCAAGCTGCAAGGTCCCGCTAATTAGTGTACTGCTTTTCCAGTGAGTGTAGAAGACATACAAAAATCAAGACATAAAGACAGACAAATATGCAGACAGTAAGACAGACACTTACCAGGAGTTGATGGTAAAGTGATGTATCCATATCCTTCTGTCCTATACCTTAACCATGAGTCGATAGACAAGACTTCAAGGAAGATCTGTGGTAACCCTGGTAAAACATCATTGTCTGATGTCTCCTCATTCTTATAGAAGACTTCAAATTCAAATGGATAACTGAAGAAGGCTACATCCTCCTGTATGACAAGAAATGAACAAGTTTTGCCTTAAGATAATTTCCTTATGCACAAAACCAAAATAGTTTACTCACTTGACAGTTTCGCCTATCATGGTCGATAGGCATCATCAAAATGATGTTGGTATATCCTTACTTCCGGTAGGATGTATCCCGACTTTTGAAGGTGTATTTACAGTCAGGAGAGGTTCATACACTTAGGTAGTGGGCCCCTCGTCTCTGTTCATGACTGTAAATACACCCTCTAAAGTCGGGATACGTCCTACCGGAAGTAAGGCTCTACCAACATCATTCTGATGATGCCTATCGACCATCATAGGCGAAACTGTCAAGTGAGTAAAATATTTTGGTTTTGTGCGTAAGAATATTATTTTACTGTATATGTACAAATCTGATGAATCTATTAAAAGGGCATTTCGTGCACCACAACATAAGCCAACCATTTTTCTCAAAAAAAGTTGAAATTTTTATATCACTGGAAACCTCAAAAAATTTCTTGCAGATTAATTCGTTTAACAAAGATATCGTGAAATTTGAATTTCGTTCTGGTATACCAGACACACATTGTCTATGGAGTAGTGGAATACACATAATCATCCATAACTCGCAAATGCAAAATCGGAATCAACTGAAATTTTGGGAATAAGCATTTTTCGTGGATATCTACTGATAAATGTCCTAAAAAGAGAATGCTAGGATCACGAAATACTCCTTTAGTGAAGTTTTACCTTGTACGGCGATGAACAAAAATACTGTGTTCTAAAGTTTGGCAGTCAAATTAGCTCAATCAATAAGGTCATTGTGCGTGGCAAAATTTAGTTCACTTGAAATTCTCCTGGACAAGGAACTTACTGGCAATTATCTACCTGTATGAGACTTGCGGAGCCGATCCTTGCTGCGAAGGTCAATTGTGGAATGTCTAGCTAGAATGTAGTGTGCTCCTAAGTTGCAAAGTCCCCGAGTTGTTGTTAAATGTTTTATGGAATGATATGGGGCCGTAGTGGTCAGCAACAATTTGTACATTGTGCTAGGGCTTGTGGCTCAATGTCTAGGCGTTGTGTCTGCACTATAAATCATTGAGCTTAAAAAAAAAAGTGCTAGGGCTTGTGGCTCAATGTCTAGGCGTTGTGTCTGCACTATAAATCATTGCGCTTTAAAAAAAAAGTGCTAGGGCTTGTGGCTCAATGTCTAGGCATTGTGTCTGCTTTATAAATCATTGCGCTTTAAAAAAAAAGTGCTAGGGCTTGTGGCTCAATGTCTAGGCGTTGTGTCTGCACTATAAATCATTGCGCTTTAAAAAAGTGCTAGGGCTTGTGGCTCAATGTCTAGGCGTTGTGTCTGCACTATAAATCATTGCGCTTAAAAAAAAAGTGCTTGGGCTTGTGGCTCAATGTCTAGGCGTTGTGTCTGCACTATAAATCATTGCGCTTTAAAAAAAAGTGCTAGGGCTTGTGGCTCAATGTCTAGGCGTTGTGTCTGCACTATAAATCATTGCGCTTTAAAAAAAAAGTGCTAGGGCTTGTGGCTCAATGTCTAGGCGTTGTGTCTGCACTATAAATCATTGCGCTTTAAAAAAGTGCTAGGGCTTGTGGCTCAATGTCTAGGCGTTGTGTCTGCACTATAAATCATTGCGCTTAAAAAAAAAGTGCTTGGGCTTGTGGCTCAATGTCTAGGCGTTGTGTCTGCACTATAAATCATTGCGCTTTAAAAAAAAAAGTGCTAGGGCTTGTGGCTCAATGTCTAGGCGTTGTGTCTGCACTATAAATCATTGCGCTTTAAAAAAAAAGTGCTAGGGCTTGTGGCTCAATGTCTAGGCGTTGTGTCTGCACTATAAATCATTGCGCTTTTAAAAAAAAAAGTGCTAGGGCTTGTGGCTCAATGTCTAGGCGTTGTGTCTGCACTATAAATCATTGCGCTTTAAAAAAAAAGTGCTAGGGCTTGTGGCTCAATGTCTAGGCGTTGTGTCTGCACTATAAATCATTGCGCTTTAAAAAAAAAGTGCTAGGGCTTGTGGCTCAATGTCTAGGCATTGTGTCTGCACTATAAATCATTGCGCTTAAAAAAAGTGCTAGGGCTTGTGGCTCAATGTCTAGGCATTGTGTCTGCACTATAAATCATTGCGCTTTAAAAAAAAAAAAAAAAAGTGCTAGGGCTTGTGGCTCAATGTCTAGGCATTGTGTCTGCACTATAAATCATTGCGCTTAAAAAAAAAAAAAAAGTGCTAGGGCTTGTGGCTCAATATCTAGGCGTTGTGTCTGCACTATAAATCATTGCGCTTCAAAAAAAAAAAAGTGCTTGGGCTTGTGGCTCAATGTCTAGGCATTGTGTCTGCACTATAAATCATTGCGCTTAAAAAAAAAAGTGCTAGGGCTTGTGGCTCAATGTCTAGGCGTTGTGTCTGCACTATAAATCATTGCGCTTAAAAAAAAAGTGCTTGGGCTTGTGGCTCAATGTCTAGGCGTTGTGTCTGCACTATAAATCATTGCGCTTTAAAAAAAGTGCTAGGGCTTGTGGCTCAATGTCTAGGCGTTGTGTCTGCACTATAAATCATTGCGCTTAAAAAAAAGTGCTTGGGCTTGTGGCTCAATGTCTAGGCGTTGTGTCTGCACTATAAATCATTGCGCTTTAAAAAAAAAAAAGTGCTAGGGCTTGTGGCTCAATGTCTAGGCGTTGTGTCTGCACTATAAATCATTGCGCTTTAAAAAAAAAGTGCTAGGGCTTGTGGCTCAATGTCTAGGCATTGTGTCTGCACTATAAATCATTGCGCTTTAAAAAAAAGTGCTAGGGCTTGTGGCTCAATGTCTAGGCGTTGTGTCTGCACTATAAATCATTGCGCTTTAAAAAAAAAAGTGCTAGGGCTTGTGGCTCAATGTCTAGGCGTTGTGTCTGCACTATAAATCATTGCGCTTCAAAAAAAAAGTGCTAGGGCTTGTGGCTCAATGTCTAGGCGTTGTGTCTGCACTATAAATCATTGCGCTTTAAAAAAAAAAAAAGTGCTAGGGCTTGTGGCTCAATGTCTAGGCGTTGTGTCTGCACTATAAATCATTGCGCTTTTAAAAAAAAGTGCTTGGGCTTGTGGCTCAATGTCTAGGCATTGTGTCTGCACTATAAATCATTGCGCTTAAAAAAAAAGTGCTAGGGCTTGTGGCTCAATGTCTAGGCGTTGTGTCTGCACTATAAATCATTGCGCTTAAAAAAAAAGTGTTTGGGCTTGTGGCTCAATGTCTAGGCGTTGTGTCTGCACTATAAATCATTGCGCTTTAAAAAAAAAGTGCTAGGGCTTGTGGCTCAATGTCTAGGCGTTGTGTCTGCACTATAAATCATTGCGCTTAAAAAAAGTGCTTGGGCTTGTGGCTCAATGTCTAGGCGTTGTGTCTGCACTATAAATCATTGCGCTTTAAAAAAAAAGTGCTAGGGCTTGTGGCTCAATGTCTAGGCGTTGTGTCTGCACTATAAATCATTGCGCTTTAAAAAAAAGTGCTAGGGCTTGTGGCTCAATGTCTAGGCATTGTGTCTGCACTATAAATCATTGCGCTTTAAAAAAAAAAAGTGCTAGGGCTTGTGGCTCAATGTCTGGCGTTGTGTCTAGGCGTTGTGTCTGCACTATAAATCATTGCGCTTTTAAAAAAAAAAAAAAAGTGCTAGGGCTTGTGGCCCAATGTCTAGGCGTTGTGTCTGCACTATAAATCATTGCGCTTTAAAAAAAAAAGTGCTAGGGCTTGTGGCTCAATGTCAGGCGTTGTGTCTGCACTATAAATCATTGCGCTTAAAAAAAAAAAGTGCTAGGGCTTGTGGCTCAATGTCTAGGCGTTGTGTCTGCACTATAAATCATTGCGCTTTAAAAAAAAAAGTGCTAGGGCTTGTGGCTCAATGTCTAGGCGTTGTGTCTGCACTATAAATCATTGCGCTTTAAAAAAAAAAAGTGCTAGGGCTTGTGGCTCAATGTCTAGGCATTGTGTCTGCACTATAAATCATTGCGCTTTAAAAAAAAAAAGTGCTAGGGCTTGTGGCTCAATGTCTAGGCGTTGTGTCTGCACTATAAATCATTGCGCTTTAAAAAAAAAAAAGTGCTAGGGCTTGTGGCTCAATGTCTAGGCGTTGTGTCTGCACTATAAATCATTGCGCTTCAAAAAAAAAAGTGCTAGGGCTTGTGGCTCAATGTCTAGGCGTTGTGTCTGCACTATAAATCATTGCGCTTTTAAAAAAAAAGTGCTAGGGCTTGTGGCTCAATGTCTAGGCGTTGTGTCTGCACTATAAATCATTGCGCTTAAAAAAAAAAGTGCTTGGGCTTGTGGCTCAATGTCTAGGCATTGTGTCTGCACTATAAATCATTGCGCTTAAAAAAAAAGTGCTAGGGCTTGTGGCTCAATGTCTAGGCGTTGTGTCTGCACTATAAATCATTGCGCTTAAAAAAAAGTGTTTGGGCTTGTGGCTCAATGTCTAGGCGTTGTGTCTGCACTATAAATCATTGCGCTTAAAAAAAAAAAGTGCTAGGGCTTGTGGCTCAATGTCTAGGCGTTGTGTCTGCACTATAAATCATTGCGCTTAAAAAAAAAGTGCTTGGGCTTGTGGCTCAATGTCTAGGCGTTGTGTCTGCACTATAAATCATTGCGCTTTAAAAAAAAAAAAAGTGCTAGGGCTTGTGGCTCAATGTCTAGGCGTTGTGTCTGCACTATAAATCATTGCGCTTTAAAAAAAAAGTGCTAGGGCTTGTGGCTCAATGTCTAGGCATTGTGTCTGCACTATAAATCATTGCGCTTTAAAAAAAAAAGTGCTAGGGCTTGTGGCTCAATGTCAGGCGTTGTGTCTGCACTATAAATCATTGCGCTTTAAAAAAAAAAAAGTGCTAGGGCTTGTGGCTCAATGTCTAGGCGTTGTGTCTGCACTATAAATCATTGCGCTTTAAAAAAAAGTGCTAGGGCTTGTGGCTCAATGTCTAGGCGTTGTGTCTGCACTATAAATCATTGCGCTTAAAAAAAAAAAAGTGCTAGGGCTTGTGGCTCAATGTCTAGGCGTGTCTGCACTATAAATCATTGCGCTTTAAAAAAAAAGTGCTAGGGCTTGTGGCTCAATGTCAGGCGTTGTGTCTGCACTATAAATCATTGCGCTTTAAAAAAAAGTGCTAGGGCTTGTGGCTCAATGTCTAGGCGTTGTCTGCACAATAAATCATTGCGCTTTAAAAAAAAAGTGCTAGGGCTTGTGGCTCAATGTCTAGGCGTTGTGTCTGCACTATAAATCATTGCGCTTTAAAA
Source organism: Amphiura filiformis (assembly GCF_039555335.1). NCBI lineage: Eukaryota > Metazoa > Echinodermata > Ophiuroidea > Amphilepidida > Amphiuridae > Amphiura > Amphiura filiformis. The sequence continues at coordinate 53,854,728 of NC_092629.1, read as the reverse complement.
AAAAAAAAGTGCTAGGGCTTGTGGCTCAATGTCTAGGCGTTGTGTCTGCACTATAAATCATTGCGCTTAAAAAAAAAAAAGTGCTAGGGCTTGTGGCTCAATGTTTTGGCGTTGTGTCTGCACTATAAATCATTGCGCTTTTAAAAAAAAGTGCTAGGGCTTGTGGCTCAATGTCTAGGCGTTGTGTCTGCACTATAAATCATTGCGCTTTAAAAAAAAAGTGCTAGGGCTTGTGGCTCAATGTCTAGGCGTTGTCTGCACAATAAATCATTGCGCTTTAAAAAAAAAGTGCTAGGGCTTGTGGCTCAATATCTAGGCGTTGTGTCTGCACTATAAATCATTGCGCTTCAATGTCTAGGCGTTGTGTCTGCACTATACATCATTGCGCTTTAAAAAAAAGCTAGGGCTTGTGGCTCAATGTCTAGGCGTTGTGTCTGCACTATAAATCATTGCGCTTTAAAAAAAAAGTGCTAGGGCTTGTGGCTCAATGTCTAGGCGTTGTGTCTGCACTATAAATCATTGCGCTTTAAAAAAAAAAAAAAAAGTGCTAGGGCTTGTGGCTCAATGTCTAGGCGTTGTGTCTGCACTATAAATCATTGCGCTTTAAAAAAAAAGTGCTAGGGCTTGTGGCTCAATGTCTAGGCGTTGTGTCTGCACTATAAATCATTGCGCTTTAAAAAAAAAAAAAAAGTGCTAGGGCTTGTGGCTCAATGTCTAGGCGTTGTGTCTGCACTATAAATCATTGCGCTTTAAAAAAAAAAGTGCTAGGGCTTGTGGCTCAATGTCTAGGCGTTGTGTCTGCACTATAAATCATTGCGCTTTAAAAAAAAAAAAAAGTGCTAGGGCTTGTGGCTCAATGTCTAGGCGTTGTGTCTGCACTATAAATCATTGCGCTTTAAAAAAAAAGTGCTTGGGCTTGTGGCTCAATGTCTAGGCATTGTGTCTGCACTATAAATCATTGCGCTTTAAAAAAAAAGTGCTAGGGCTTGTGGCTCAATGTCTAGGCGTTGTGTCTGCACTATAAATCATTATAAATCAAAAAAAAAAGTGTTTGGGCTTGTGGCTCAATGTCTAGGCGTTGTGTCTGCACTATAAATCATTGCGCTTAAAAAAAAAAAGTGCTAGGGCTTGTGGCTCAATGTCTAGGCGTTGTGTCTGCACTATAAATCATTGCGCTTAAAAAAAAAGTGCTTGGGCTTGTGGCTCAATGTCTAGGCGTTGTGTCTGCACTATAAATCATTGCGCTTTAAAAAAAAAAAAAAAAAGTGCTAGGGCTTGTGGCTCAATGTCTAGGCGTTGTGTCTGCACTATAAATCATTGCGCTTTTAAAAAAAAAGTGCTAGGGCTTGTGGCTCAATGTCTAGGCATTGTGTCTGCACTATAAATCATTGCGCTTTAAAAAAAAAAAGTGCTAGGGCTTGTGGCTCAATGTCTAGGCGTTGTGTCTGCACTATAAATCATTGCGCTTTAAAAAAAAAAAGTGCTAGGGCTTGTGGCTCAATGTCTAGGCGTTGTGTCTGCACTATAAATCATTGCGCTTTAAAAAAAAAAAGTGCTAGGGCTTGTGGCTCAATGTCTAGGCGTTGTGTCTGCACTATAAATCATTGCGCTTTTTAAAAAAAGTGCTAGGGCTTGTGGCTCAATGTCTAGGCGTTGTGTCTGCACTATAAATCATTGCGCTTTTAAAAAAAAAAGTGCTAGGGCTTGTGGCTCAATGTCTAGGCGTTGTGTCTGCACTATAAATCATTGCGCTTTAAAAAAAAAGTGCTAGGGCTTGTGGCTCAATGTCTAGGCGTTGTGTCTGCACTATAAATCATTGCGCTTTAAAAAAAAAGTGCTAGGGCTTGTGGCTCAATGTCTAGGCGTTGTGTCTGCACTATAAATCATTGCGCTTTAAATCGTGCGCTTCAAAAAAAAAAAAGTGCTAGGGCTTGTGGCTCAATGTCTAGGCGTTGTGTCTGCACTATAAATCATTGCGCTTAAAAAAAAAAGTGCTAGGGCTTGTGGCTCAATGTCTAGGCGTTGTGTCTGCACTATAAATCATTGCGCTTTAAAAAAAAAGTGCTAGGGCTTGTGGCTCAATGTCTAGGCGTTGTGTCTGCACTATAAATCATTGCGCTTTAAAAAAAAAAAAGTGCTTAGGGCTTGTGGCTCAATGTCTAGGCATTGTGTCTGCACTATAAATCATTGCGCTTAAAAAAAAAAGTGCTAGGGCTTGTGGCTCAATGTCTAGGCGTTGTGTCTGCACTATAAATCATTGCGCTTTAAAAAAAAGTGTTTGGGCTTGTGGCTCAATGTCTAGGCGTTGTGTCTGCACTATAAATCATTGCGCTTTAAAAAAAAGTGCTAGGGCTTGTGGCTCAATGTCTAGGCGTTGTGTCTGCACTATAAATCATTGCGCTTAAAAAAAAAAGTGCTTGGGCTTGTGGCTCAATGTCTAGGCGTTGTGTCTGCACTATAAATCATTGCGCTTTAAAAAAAAAGTGCTAGGGCTTGTGGCTCAATGTCTAGGCGTTGTGTCTGCACTATAAATCATAAATCATGCGCATTGTGTCTGCACTATAAATCATTGCGCTTTAAAAAAAAAGTGCTAGGGCTTGTGGCTCAATGTCTAGGCGTTGTGTCTGCACTATAAATCATTGCGCTTTAAAAAAAAAAAAGTGCTAGGGCTTGTGGCTCAATGTCTAGGCGTTGTGTCTGCACTATAAATCATTGCGCTTTAAAAAAAAAAAAAAGTGCTAGGGCTTGTGGCTCAATGTCTAGGCGTTGTGTCTGCACTATAAATCATTGCGCTTTAAAAAAAAAAAGTGCTAGGGCTTGTGGCTCAATGTCTAGGCGTTGTGTCTGCACTATAAATCATTGCGCTTTAAAAAAAAAAAAAGTGCTAGGGCTTGTGGCTCAATGTCTAGGCGTTGTGTCTGCACTATAAATCATTGCGCTTAAAAAAAAAAGTGCTAGGGCTTGTGGCTCAATGTCTAGGCGTTGTGTCTGCACTATAAATCATTGCGCTTAAAAAAAAAGTGCTAGGGCTTGTGGCTCAATGTCTAGGCGTTGTGTCTGCACTATAAATCATTGCGCTTTAAAAAAAAAAAAAAGTGCTAGGGCTTGTGGCTCAATGTCTAGGCGTTGTGTCTGCACTATAAATCATTGCGCTTTAAAAAAAAAGTGCTAGGGCTTGTGGCTCAATGTCTAGGCGTTGTGTCTGCACTATAAATCATTGCGCTTTAAAAAAAAAGTGCTAGGGCTTGTGGCTCAATGTCTAGGCGTTGTGTCTGCACTATAAATCATTGCGCTTTAAAAAAAAAAAGTGCTAGGGCTTGTGGCTCAATGTCTAGGCGTTGTGTCTGCACTATAAATCATTGCGCTTTAAAAAAAAGTGCTAGGGCTTGTGGCTCAATGTCTAGGCGTTGTGTCTGCACTATAAATCATTGCGCTTTAAAAAAAAAAGTGCTAGGGCTTGTGGCTCAATGTCAGGCGTTGTGTCTGCACTATAAATCATTGCGCTTTAAAAAAAAGTGCTAGGGCTTGTGGCTCAATGTCTAGGCGTTGTGTCTGCACTATAAATCATTGCGCTTTAAAAAAAAAAGTGCTAGGGCTTGTGGCTCAATGTCTAGGCGTTGTGTCTGCACTATAAATCATTGCGCTTTAAAAAAAAGTGCTAGGGCTTGTGGCTCAATGTCTAGGCGTTGTGTCTGCACTATAAATCATTGCGCTTTAAAAAAAAGTGCTAGGGCTTGTGGCTCAATGTCTAGGCGTTGTGTCTGCACTATAAATCATTGCGCTTAAAAAAAAAAGTGCTAGGGCTTGTGGCTCAATGTCTAGGCGTTGTGTCTGCACTATAAATCATTGCGCTTTAAAAAAAAGTGCTAGGGCTTGTGGCTCAATGTCTAGGCGTTGTGTCTGCACTATAAATCATTGCGCTTTAAAAAAAAGTGCTAGGGCTTGTGGCTCAATGTCTAGGCGTTGTGTCTGCACTATAAATCATTGCGCTTTAAAAAAAAAAAGTGCTAGGGCTTGTGGCTCAATGTCTAGGCGTTGTGTCTGCACTATAAATCATTGCGCTTTAAAAAAAAAAAGTGCTAGGGCTTGTGGCTCAATGTCTAGGCGTTGTGTCTGCACTATAAATCATTGCGCTTTAAAAAAAAGTGCTAGGGCTTGTGGCTCAATGTCTAGGCATTGTGTCTGCACTATAAATCATTGCGCTTTAAAAAAAAAAAGTGCTAGGGCTTGTGGCTCAATGTCTAGGCATTGTGTCTGCACTATAAATCATTGCGCTTTTAAAAAAAAAAGTGCTAGGGCTTGTGGCTCAATGTCTAGGCATTGTGTCTGCACTATAAATCATTGCGCTTTTAAAAAAAAGTGCTAGGGCTTGTGGCTCAATGTCTAGGCGTTGTGTCTGCACTATAAATCATTGCGCTTTAAAAAAAAAAGTGCTAGGGCTTGTGGCTCAATGTCTAGGCATTGTGTCTGCACTATAAATCATTGCGCTTAAAAAAAAGTGCTTAGGGCTTGTGGCTCAATGTCTAGGCGTTGTGTCTGCACTATAAATCATTGCGCTTTAAAAAAAAAAAAAGTGCTAGGGCTTGTGGCTCAATGTCTAGGCGTTGTGTCTGCACTATAAATCATTGCGCTTTAAAAAAAAAGTGCTAGGGCTTGTGGCTCAATGTCTAGGCGTTGTGTCTGCACTATAAATCATTGCGCTTTAAAAAAAAAGTGCTAGGGCTTGTGGCTCAATGTCTAGGCGTTGTGTCTGCACTATAAATCATTGCGCTTTAAAAAAAAAAGTGCTAGGGCTTGTGGCTCAATGTCTAGGCGTTGTGTCTGCACTATAAATCATTGCGCTTTAAAAAAAAAAAAAGTGCTAGGGCTTGTGGCTCAATGTCTAGGCATTGTGTCTGCACTATAAATCATTGCGCTTAAAAAAAAAAGTGCTAGGGCTTGTGGCTCAATGTCTAGGCATTGTGTCTGCACTATAAATCATTGCGCTTTAAAAAAAAAAAGTGCTAGGGCTTGTGGCTCAATGTCTAGGCGTTGTGTCTGCACTATAAATCATTGCGCTTAAAAAAAAAAAGTGCTAGGGCTTGTGGCTCAATGTCTAGGCGTTGTGTCTGCACTATAAATCATTGCGCTTTAAAAAAAAAGTGCTAGGGCTTGTGGCTCAATGTCTAGGCGTTGTGTCTGCACTATAAATCATTGCGCTTTAAAAAAAAAAGTGCTAGGGCTTGTGGCTCAATGTCTAGGCGTTGTGTCTGCACTATAAATCATTGCGCTTTAAAAAAAAAAGTGCTAGGGCTTGTGGCTCAATGTCTAGGCGTTGTGTCTGCACTATAAATCATTGCGCTTAAAAAAAAAAAAGTGCTAGGGCTTGTGGCTCAATGTCTAGGCGTTGTGTCTGCACTATAAATCATTGCGCTTTAAAAAAAAAAAGTGCTAGGGCTTGTGGCTCAATGTCTAGGCGTTGTGTCTGCACTATAAATCATTGCGCTTTAAAAAAAAAAGTGCTAGGGCTTGTGGCTCAATGTCTAGGCATTGTGTCTGCACTATAAATCATTGCGCTTAAAAAAAAAAGTGCTAGGGCTTGTGGCTCAATGTCTAGGCGTTGTGTCTGCACTATAAATCATTGCGCTTTATAAAAAAAAAAGTGCTAGGGCTTGTGGCTCAATGTCTAGGCGTTGTGTCTGCACTATAAATCATTGCGCTTTAAAAAAAAAGTGCTAGGGCTTGTGGCTCAATGTCTAGGCGTTGTGTCTGCACTATAAATCATTGCGCTTTTAAAAAAAAAGTGCTAGGGCTTGTGGCTCAATGTCTAGGCGTTGTGTCTGCACTATAAATCATTGCGCTTTTAAAAAAAAAAAAGTGCTAGGGCTTGTGGCTCAATGTCTAGGCGTTGTGTCTGCACTATAAATCATTGCGCTTTTAAAAAAAAGTGCTAGGGCTTGTGGCTCAATGTCAGGCGTTGTGTCTGCACTATAAATCATTGCGCTTTAAAAAAAAAGTGCTAGGGCTTGTGGCTCAATGTCTAGGCGTTGTGTCTGCACTATAAATCATTGCGCTTAAAAAAAAAAGTGCTAGGGCTTGTGGCTCAATGTCTAGGCGTTGTGTCTGCACTATAAATCATTGCGCTTTAAAAAAAAAAAAAAGTGCTAGGGCTTGTGGCTCAATGTCTAGGCGTTGTGTCTGCACTATAAATCATTGCGCTTTAAAAAAAAAAGTGCTAGGGCTTGTGGCTCAATGTCTCAGGCGTTGTGTCTGCACTATAAATCATTGCGCTTTTAAAAAAAAAAGTGCTAGGGCTTGTGGCTCAATGTCTAGGCGTTGTGTCTGCACTATAAATCATTGCGCTTTAAAAAAAAAAGTGCTAGGGCTTGTGGCTCAATGTCTAGGCGTTGTGTCTGCACTATAAATCATTGCGCTTTAAAAAAAAAGTGCTAGGGCTTGTGGCTCAATGTCTAGGCGTTGTGTCTGCACTATAAATCATTGCGCTTTAAAAAAAGTGCTAGGGCTTGTGGCTCAATGTCTAGGCGTTGTGTCTGCACTATAAATCATTGCGCTTTAAAAAAAAAAGTGCTAGGGCTTGTGGCTCAATGTCTAGGCGTTGTGTCTGCACTATAAATCATTGCGCTTTAAAAAAAAAAGTGCTAGGGCTTGTGGCTCAATGTCTAGGCGTTGTGTCTGCACTATAAATCATTGCGCTTTAAAAAAAAAGTGCTAGGGCTTGTGGCTCAATGTCTAGGCGTTGTGTCTGCACTATAAATCATTGCGCTTTAAAAAAAAAGTGCTAGGGCTTGTGGCTCAATGTCTAGGCGTTGTGTCTGCACTATAAATCATTGCGCTTTAAAAAAAAAAGTGCTAGGGCTTGTGGCTCAATGTCAGGCGTTGTGTCTGCACTATAAATCATTGCGCTTTAAAAAAAAGTGCTAGGGCTTGTGGCTCAATGTCTAGGCGTTGTGTCTGCACTATAAATCATTGCGCTTTAAAAAAAAGTGCTAGGGCTTGTGGCTCAATGTCTAGGCGTTGTGTCTGCACTATAAATCATTGCGCTTAAAAAAAAAAAAGTGCTAGGGCTTGTGGCTCAATGTCTAGGCGTTGTGTCTGCACTATAAATCATTGCGCTTTAAAAAAAAAAGTGCTAGGGCTTGTGGCTCAATGTCAGGCGTTGTGTCTGCACTATAAATCATTGCGCTTTAAAAAAAAAGTGCTAGGGCTTGTGGCTCAATGTCTAGGCGTTGTGTCTGCACTATAAATCATTGCGCTTTAAAAAAAAAAAAAGTGCTAGGGCTTGTGGCTCAATGTCTAGGCGTTGTGTCTGCACTATAAATCATTGCGCTTTAAAAAAAAAAGTGCTAGGGCTTGTGGCTCAATGTCTAGGCGTTGTGTCTGCACTATAAATCATTGCGCTTTAAAAAAAAAAGTGCTAGGGCTTGTGGCTCAATGTCTAGGCGTTGTGTCTGCACTATAAATCATTGCGCTTTAAAAAAAAAAAAGTGCTAGGGCTTGTGGCTCAATGTCTAGGCGTTGTGTCTGCACTATAAATCATTGCGCTTTAAAAAAAAAAAAGTGTGCTAGGGCTTGTGGCTCAATGTCTAGGCGTTGTGTCTGCACTATAAATCATTGCGCTTTAAAAAAAAAAAAGTGCTAGGGCTTGTGGCTCAATGTCTAGGCGTTGTGTCTGCACTATAAATCATTGCGCTTTAAAAAAAAAAGTGCTAGGGCTTGTGGCTCAATGTCTAGGCGTTGTGTCTGCACTATAAATCATTGCGCTTTAAAAAAAAAAAAGTGCTAGGGCTTGTGGCTCAATGTCTAGGCGTTGTGTCTGCACTATAAATCATTGCGCTTTAAAAAAAAAAGTGCTAGGGCTTGTGGCTCAATGTCTAGGCGTTGTGTCTGCACTATAAATCATTGCGCTTAAAAAAAAAAGTGCTAGGGCTTGTGGCTCAATGTCTAGGCGTTGTGTCTGCACTATAAATCATTGCGCTTTAAAAAAAAAAGTGCTAGGGCTTGTGGCTCAATGTCTAGGCGTTGTGTCTGCACTATAAATCATTGCGCTTAAAAAAAAAAAAGTGCTAGGGCTTGTGGCTCAATGTCTAGGCGTTGTGTCTGCACTATAAATCATTGCGCTTTAAAAAAAAGTGCTAGGGCTTGTGGCTCAATGTCTAGGCGTTGTGTCTGCACTATAAATCATTGCGCAAAAAAAAAAAGTGCTAGGGCTTGTGGCTCAATGTCTAGGCGTTGTGTCTGCACTATAAATCATTGCGCTTAAAAAAAAAAAAAAGTGCTAGGGCTTGTGGCTCAATGTCTAGGCGTTGTGTCTGCGCTCTAAATTTTTGAGTATTAAAAAAAAAGTGCTAGGGCTTGTGGCTCAATGTCTAGGCGTTGTGTCTGCACTATAAATCATTGCGCTTTAAAAAAAAAAAAGTGCTAGGGCTTGTGGCTCAATGTCTAGGCGTTGTGTCTGCACTATAAATCATTGCGCTTTAAAAAAAAAAGTGCTAGGGCTTGTGGCTCAATGTCAGGCGTTGTGTCTGCACTATAAATCATTGCGCTTTAAAAAAAAAGTGCTAGGGCTTGTGGCTCAATGTCTAGGCGTTGTGTCTGCACTATAAATCATTGCGCTTTAAAAAAAAAGTGCTAGGGCTTGTGGCTCAATGTCTAGGCGTTGTGTCTGCACTATAAATCATTGCGCTTTAAAAAAAAAAGTGCTAGGGCTTGTGGCTCAATGTCTAGGCGTTGTGTCTGCACTATAAATCATTGCGCTTTAAAAAAAAAAGTGCTAGGGCTTGTGGCTCAATGTCAGGCGTTGTGTCTGCACTATAAATCATTGCGCTTTAAAAAAAAGTGCTAGGGCTTGTGGCTCAATGTCTAGGCGTTGTGTCTGCACTATAAATCATTGCGCTTAAAAAAAAAGTGCTAGGGCTTGTGGCTCAATGTCTAGGCGTTGTGTCTGCACTATAAATCATTGCGCTTAAAAAAAAAAGTGCTAGGGCTTGTGGCTCAATGTCTAGGCGTTGTGTCTGCACTATAAATCATTGCGCTTAAAAAAAAAGTGCTAGGGCTTGTGGCTCAATGTCTAGGCGTTGTGTCTGCACTATAAATCATTGCGCTTAAAAAAAAGTGCTAGGGCTTGTGGCTCAATGTCTAGGCGTTGTGTCTGCACTATAAATCATTGCGCTTTAAAAAAAGTGCTAGGGCTTGTGGCTCAATGTCTAGGCGTTGTGTCTGCACTATAAATCATTGCGCTTTAAAAAAAAAAAAAGTGCTAGGGCTTGTGGCTCAATGTCTAGGCGTTGTGTCTGCACTATAAATCATTGCGCTTTAAAAAAAGTGCTAGGGCTTGTGGCTCAATGTCTAGGCGTTGTGTCTGCACTATAAATCATTGCGCTTAAAAAAAAAAAAAGTGCTAGGGCTTGTGGCTCAATGTCTAGGCGTTGTGTCTGCACTATAAATCATTGCGCTTTAAAAAAAAAGTGCTAGGGCTTGTGGCTCAATGTCTAGGCGTTGTGTCTGCACTATAAATCATTGCGCTTAAAAAAAAAAAAGTGCTAGGGCTTGTGGCTCAATGTCAGGCGTTGTGTCTGCACTATAAATCATTGCGCTTTAAAAAAAGTGCTAGGGCTTGTGGCTCAATGTCTAGGCGTTGTGTCTGCACTATAAATCATTGCGCTTTCAAAAAAAAAAAAAGTGCTAGGGCTTGTGGCTCAATGTCTAGGCGTTGTGTCTGCACTATAAATCATTGCGCTTTAAAAAAAAAAAGTGCTAGGGCTTGTGGCTCAATGTCTAGGCGTTGTGTCTGCACTATAAATCATTGCGCTTTACAAAAAAAGTGCTAGGGCTTGTGGCTCAATGTCTAGGCGTTGTGTCTGCACTATAAATCATTGCGCTTTAAAAAAAAGTGCTAGGGCTTGTGGCTCAATGTCTAGGCGTTGTGTCTGCACTATAAATCATTGCGCTTTAAAAAAAAAGTGCTAGGGCTTGTGGCTCAATGTCTAGGCGTTGTGTCTGCACTATAAATCATTGCGCTTTAAAAAAAAAAAAAAAAGTGCTAGGGCTTGTGGCTCAATGTCTAGGCGTTGTGTCTGCACTATAAATCATTGCGCTTTAAAAAAAAAAAAAGTGCTAGGGCTTGTGGCTCAATGTCTAGGCGTTGTGTCTGCACTATAAATCATTGCGCTTTAAAAAAAAAAAAAAAGTGCTAGGGCTTGTGGCTCAATGTCTAGGCGTTGTGTCTGCACTATAAATCATTGCGCTTTAAAAAAAAAAAAGTGCTAGGGCTTGTGGCTCAATGTCTAGGCGTTGTGTCTGCACTATAAATCATTGCGCTTTAAAAAAAAAAGTGCTAGGGCTTGTGGCTCAATGTCTAGGCGTTGTGTCTGCACTATAAATCATTGCGCTTTAAAAAAAAAAAGTGCTAGGGCTTGTGGCTCAATGTCTAGGCGTTGTGTCTGCACTATAAATCATTGCGCTTTAAAAAAAAAGTGCTAGGGCTTGTGGCTCAATGTCTAGGCGTTGTGTCTGCACTATAAATCATTGCGCTTTAAAAAAAAAAAAGTGCTAGGGCTTGTGGCTCAATGTCAGGCGTTGTGTCTGCACTATAAATCATTGCGCTTTAAAAAAAAAGTGCTAGGGCTTGTGGCTCAATGTCTAGGCGTTGCGTCTGCACTATAAATCATTGCGCTTTAAAAAAAAAAAGTGCTAGGGCTTGTGGCTCAATGTCTAGGCGTTGTGTCTGCACTATAAATCATTGCGCTTTAAAAAAAAAAAAAAAGTGCTAGGGCTTGTGGCTCAATGTCTAGGCGTTGTGTCTGCACTATAAATCATTGCGCTTTAAAAAAAAAAAGTGCTAGGGCTTGTGGCTCAATGTCTAGGCGTTGTGTCTGCACTATAAATCATTGCGCTTTAAAAAAAAGTGCTAGGGCTTGTGGCTCAATGTCTAGGCGTTGTGTCTGCACTATAAATCATTGCGCTTTAAAAAAAAAAAGTGCTAGGGCTTGTGGCTCAATGTCAGGCGTTGTGTCTGCACTATAAATCATTGCGCTTTAAAAAAAAAAAAGTGCTAGGGCTTGTGGCTCAATGTCTAGGCGTTGTGTCTGCACTATAAATCATTGCGCTTTAAAAAAAAAAGTGCTAGGGCTTGTGGCTCAATGTCAGGCGTTGTGTCTGCACTATAAATCATTGCGCTTTAAAAAAAGTGCTAGGGCTTGTGGCTCAATGTCTAGGCGTTGTGTCTGCACTATAAATCATTGCGCTTTAAAAAAAAAAAGTGCTAGGGCTTGTGGCTCAATGTCTAGGCGTTGTGTCTGCACTATAAATCATTGCGCTTTAAAAAAAAAAGTGCTAGGGCTTGTGGCTCAATGTCTAGGCGTTGTGTCTGCACTATAAATCATTGCGCTTTAAAAAAAAAGTGCTAGGGCTTGTGGCTCAATGTCTAGGCGTTGTGTCTGCACTATAAATCATTGCGCTTTAAAAAAAAAAAAAAGTGCTAGGGCTTGTGGCTCAATGTCTAGGCGTTGTGTCTGCACTATAAATCATTGCGCTTTAAAAAAAAAGTGCTAGGGCTTGTGGCTCAATGTCTAGGCGTTGTGTCTGCACTATAAATCATTGCGCTTTAAAAAAAAAGTGCTAGGGCTTGTGGCTCAATGTCTAGGCGTTGTGTCTGCACTATAAATCATTGCGCTTTAAAAAAAAAGTGCTAGGGCTTGTGGCTCAATGTCTAGGCGTTGTGTCTGCACTATAAATCATTGCGCTTTAAAAAAAAAGTGCTAGGGCTTGTGGCTCAATGTCTAGGCGTTGTGTCTGCACTATAAATCATTGCGCTTTAAAAAAAAAAAGTGCTAGGGCTTGTGGCTCAATGTCTAGGCGTTGTGTCTGCACTATAAATCATTGCGCTTTTAAAAAAAAGTGCTAGGGCTTGTGGCTCAATGTCTAGGCGTTGTGTCTGCACTATAAATCATTGCGCTTTAAAAAAAAAGTGCTAGGGCTTGTGGCTCAATGTCTAGGCGTTGTGTCTGCACTATAAATCATTGCGCTTTAAAAAAAAAAAAGTGCTAGGGCTTGTGGCTCAATGTCTAGGCGTTGTGTCTGCACTATAAATCATTGCGCTTTAAAAAAAAGTGCTAGGGCTTGTGGCTCAATGTCTAGGCGTTGTGTCTGCACTATAAATCATTGCGCTTTAAAAAAAAAAAAGTGCTAGGGCTTGTGGCTCAATGTCAGGCGTTGTGTCTGCACTATAAATCATTGCGCTTTTAAAAAAAAGTGCTAGGGCTTGTGGCTCAATGTCTAGGCGTTGTGTCTGCACTATAAATCATTGCGCTTTAAAAAAAAGTGCTAGGGCTTGTGGCTCAATGTCTAGGCGTTGTGTCTGCACTATAAATCATTGCGCTTTTAAAAAAAAGTGCTAGGGCTTGTGGCTCAATGTCTAGGCGTTGTGTCTGCACTATAAATCATTGCGCTTTAAAAAAAAAGTGCTAGGGCTTGTGGCTCAATGTCTAGGCGTTGTGTCTGCACTATAAATCATTGCGCTTTTAAAAAAAAAAAAAGTGCTAGGGCTTGTGGCTCAATGTCAGGCGTTGTGTCTGCACTATAAATCATTGCGCTTTAAAAAAAAAAAAAAAAAAAAAGTGCTAGGGCTTGTGGCTCAATGTCTAGGCGTTGTGTCTGCACTATAAATCATTGCGCTTTAAAAAAAAGTGCTAGGGCTTGTGGCTCAATGTCTAGGCGTTGTGTCTGCACTATAAATCATTGCGCTTTAAAAAAAAAGTGCTAGGGCTTGTGGCTCAATGTCTAGGCGTTGTGTCTGCACTATAAATCATTGCGCTTTTAAAAAAAAGTGCTAGGGCTTGTGGCTCAATGTCTAGACGTTGTGAATGCACTATAAATCATTGCGCTTTAAAAAAAAAAAAGTGCTAGGGCTTGTGACTCAATGTCTAGGCGTTGTGTCTGCACTATAAATCATTGCGCTTTAAAAAAAAAAAGTGCTAGGGCTTGTGGCTCAATGTCTAGGCGTTGTGTCTGCACTATAAATCATTGCGCTTAAAAAAAAAAGTGCTAGGGCTTGTGGCTCAATGTCTAGGCGTTGTGTCTGCACTATAAATCATTGCGCTTTAAATAAAAAAAGTGCTAGGGCTTGTGGCTCAATGTCTAGGCGTTGTGTCTGCACTATAAATCATTGCGCTTTAAAAAAAAAGTGCTAGGGCTTGTGGCTCAATGTCTAGGCGTTGTGTCTGCACTATAAATCATTGCGCTTTAAAAAAAAAAGTGCTAGGGCTTGTGGCTCAATGTCTAGGCGTTGTGTCTGCACTATAAATCATTGCGCTTTAAAAAAAAAGTGCTAGGGCTTGTGGCTCAATGTCAGGCGTTGTGTCTGCACTATAAATCATTGCGCTTTAAAAAAAAAGTGCTAGGGCTTGTGGCTCAATGTCTAGGCGTTGTGTCTGCACTATAAATCATTGCGCTTTAAAAAAAAAAAGTGCTAGGGCTTGTGGCTCAATGTCTAGGCGTTGTGTCTGCACTATAAATCATTGCGCTTTAAAAAAAAAGTGCTAGGGCTTGTGGCTCAATGTCTAGGCGTTGTGTCTGCACTATAAATCATTGCGCTTTAAAAAAAAAAAAGTGCTAGGGCTTGTGGCTCAATGTCTAGGCGCACTATGTCATTCTGCACTATAAATCATTGCGCTTTAAAAAAAAGTGCTAGGGCTTGTGGCTCAATGTCTAGGCGTTGTGTCTGCACTATAAATCATTGCGCTTTAAAAAAAAAAAAAGTGCTAGGGCTTGTGGCTCAATGTCTAGGCGTTGTGTCTGCACTATAAATCATTGCGCTTTAAAAAAAAAGTGCTAGGGCTTGTGGCTCAATGTCTAGGCGTTGTGTCTGCACTATAAATCATTGCGCTTTAAAAAAAAAAGTGCTAGGGCTTGTGGCTCAATGTCTAGGCGTTGTGTCTGCACTATAAATCATTGCGCTTTAAAAAAAAAGTGCTAGGGCTTGTGGCTCAATGTCTAGGCGTTGTGTCTGCACTATAAATCATTGCGCTTTAAAAAAAAAAGTGCTAGGGCTTGTGGCTCAATGTCAGGCGTTGTGTCTGCACTATAAATCATTGCGCTTTAAGAAAAAAAAAAAAGTGCTAGGGCTTGTGGCTCAATGTCTAGGCGTTGTGTCTGCACTATAAATCATTGCGCTTTAAAAAAAAAGTGCTAGGGCTTGTGGCTCAATGTCTAGGCGTTGTGTCTGCACTATAAATCATTGCGCTTTAAAAAAAGTGCTAGGGCTTGTGGCTCAATGTCTAGGCGTTGTGTCTGCACTATAAATCATTGCGCTTTAAAAAAAAAAAAGTGCTAGGGCTTGTGGCTCAATGTCTAGGCGTTGTGTCTGCACTATAAATCATTGCGCTTTAAAAAAAAAGTGCTAGGGCTTGTGGCTCAATGTCTAGGCGTTGTGTCTGCACTATAAATCATTGCGCTTAAAAAAAAAAAAAGTGCTAGGGCTTGTGGCTCAATGTCTAGGCGTTGTGTCTGCACTATAAATCATTGCGCTTTAAAAAAAAAAAAGTGCTAGGGCTTGTGGCTCAATGTCAGGCGTTGTGTCTGCACTATAAATCATTGCGCTTTAAACACAAAGTGCTAGGGCTTGTGGCTCAATGTCTAGGCGTTGTGTCTGCACTATAAATCATTGCGCTTAAAAAAAAAAGTGCTAGGGCTTGTGGCTCAATGTCTAGGCGTTGTGTCTGCACTATAAATCATTGCGCTTTAAAAAAAAAAAGTGCTAGGGCTTGTGGCTCAATGTCTAGGCGTTGTGTCTGCACTATAAATCATTGCGCTTTAAAAAAAAAAAGTGCTAGGGCTTGTGGCTCAATGTCTAGGCGTTGTGTCTGCACTATAAATCATTGCGCTTTAAAAAAAAAAGTGCTAGGGCTTGTGGCTCAATGTCTAGGCGTTGTGTCTGCACTATAAATCATTGCGCTTTAAAAAAAAAAAAAAGTGCTAGGGCTTGTGGCTCAATGTCTAGGCGTTGTGTCTGCACTATAAATCATTGCGCTTTATAAAAAAAAAGTGCTAGGGCTTGTGGCTCAATGTCTAGGCGTTGTGTCTGCACTATAAATCATTGCGCTTTAAAAAAAAAAGTGCTAGGGCTTGTGGCTCAATGTCTAGGCGTTGTGTCTGCACTATAAATCATTGCGCTTTAAAAAAAAGTGCTAGGGCTTGTGGCTCAATGTCTAGGCGTTGTGTCTGCACTATAAATCATTGCGCTTTAAAAAAAAAAAAGTGCTAGGGCTTGTGGCTCAATGTCTAGGCGTTGTGTCTGCACTATAAATCATTGCGCTTTAAAAAAAGTGCTAGGGCTTGTGGCTCAATGTCTAGGCGTTGTGTCTGCACTATAAATCATTGCGCTTTAAAAAAAAAGTGCTAGGGCTTGTGGCTCAATGTCTAGGCGTTGTGTCTGCACTATAAATCATTGCGCTTTAAAAAAAAAGTGCTAGGGCTTGTGGCTCAATGTCTAGGCGTTGTGTCTGCACTATAAATCATTGCGCTTTAAAAAAAAAAAAGTGCTAGGGCTTGTGGCTCAATGTCTAGGCGTTGTGTCTGCACTATAAATCATTGCGCTTTAAAAAAAAGTGCTAGGGCTTGTGGCTCAATGTCTAGGCGTTGTGTCTGCACTATAAATCATTGCGCTTTAAAAAAAAAGTGCTAGGGCTTGTGGCTCAATGTCTAGGTGTTGTGTCTGCACTATAAATCATTGCGCTTTAAAAAAAAAGTGCTAGGGCTTGTGGCTCAATGTCTAGGCGTTGTGTCTGCACTATAAATCATTGCGCTTTAAAAAAAAAGTGCTAGGGCTTGTGGCTCAATGTCTAGGCGTTGTGTCTGCACTATAAATCATTGCGCTTTAAAAAAAAAAGTGCTAGGGCTTGTGGCTCAATGTCAGGCGTTGTGTCTGCACTATAAATCATTGCGCTTAAAAAAAAAGTGCTAGGGCTTGTGGCTCAATGTCTAGGCGTTGTGTCTGCACTATAAATCATTGCGCTTTAAAAAAAAAAAGTGCTAGGGCTTGTGGCTCAATGTCTAGGCGTTGTGTCTGCACTATAAATCATTGCGCTTTAAAAAAAAAAAAAGTGCTAGGGCTTGTGGCTCAATGTCTAGGCGTTGTGTCTGCACTATAAATCATTGCGCTTTAAAAAAAAAAGTGCTAGGGCTTGTGGCTCAATGTCTAGGCGTTGTGTCTGCACTATAAATCATTGCGCTTAAAAAAAAAAAAAAGTGCTAGGGCTTGTGGCTCAATGTCTAGGCGTTGTGTCTGCACTATAAATCATTGCGCTTTAAAAAAAGTGCTAGGGCTTGTGGCTCAATGTCTAGGCGTTGTGTCTGCACTATAAATCATTGCGCTTTAAAAAAAAAAGTGCTAGGGCTTGTGGCTCAATGTCTAGGCGTTGTGTCTGCACTATAAATCATTGCGCTTTTAAAAAAAAGTGCTAGGGCTTGTGGCTCAATGTCAGGCGTTGTGTCTGCACTATAAATCATTGCGCTTTCAAAAAAAAAAAAGTGCTAGGGCTTGTGGCTCAATGTCTAGGCGTTGTGTCTGCACTATAAATCATTGCGCTTTAAAAAAAAAAAGTGCTAGGGCTTGTGGCTCAATGTCTAGGCGTTGTGTCTGCACTATAAATCATTGCGCTAAAAAAAAAAGTGCTAGGGCTTGTGGCTCAATGTCTAGGCGTTGTGTCTGCACTATAAATCATTGCGCTTTAAAAAAAAAGTGCTAGGGCTTGTGGCTCAATGTCTAGGCGTTGTGTCTGCACTATAAATCATTGCGCTTTAAAAAAAAGTGCTAGGGCTTGTGGCTCAATGTCTAGGCGTTGTGTCTGCACTATAAATCATTGCGCTTTAAAAAAAAAGTGCTAGGGCTTGTGGCTCAATGTCTAGGCGTTGTGTCTGCACTATAAATCATTGCGCTTTAAAAAAAAAGTGCTAGGGCTTGTGGCTCAATGTCTAGGCGTTGTGTCTGCACTATAAATCATTGCGCTTTAAAAAAAAAAGTGCTAGGGCTTGTGGCTCAATGTCTAGGCGTTGTGTCTGCACTATAAATCATTGCGCTTTAAAAAAAAAAAGTGCTAGGGCTTGTGGCTCAATGTCTAGGCGTTGTGTCTGCACTATAAATCATTGCGCTTTAAAAAAAAAGTGCTAGGGCTTGTGGCTCAATGTCTAGGCGTTGTGTCTGCACTATAAATCATTGCGCTTTAAAAAAAAAGTGCTAGGGCTTGTGGCTCAATGTCTAGGCGTTGTGTCTGCACTATAAATCATTGCGCTTTAAAAAAAAGTGCTAGGGCTTGTGGCTCAATGTCTAGGCGTTGTGTCTGCACTATAAATCATTGCGCTTTAAAAAAAAAAAGTGCTAGGGCTTGTGGCTCAATGTCTAGGCGTTGTGTCTGCACTATAAATCATTGCGCTTTAAAAAAAAGTGCTAGGGCTTGTGGCTCAATGTCTAGGCGTTGTGTCTGCACTATAAATCATTGCGCTTTAAAAAAAAAAAGTGCTAGGGCTTGTGGCTCAATGTCTAGGCGTTGTGTCTGCACTATAAATCATTGCGCTTTAAAAAAAAAAGTGCTAGGGCTTGTGGCTCAATGTCTAGGCGTTGTGTCTGCACTATAAATCATTGCGCTTTAAAAAAAAGTGCTAGGGCTTGTGGCTCAATGTCTAGGCGTTGTGTCTGCACTATAAATCATTGCGCTTTAAAAAAAAAAGTGCTAGGGCTTGTGGCTCAATGTCTAGGCGTTGTGTCTGCACTATAAATCATTGCGCTTTAAAAAAAAAGTGCTAGGGCTTGTGGCTCAATGTCTAGGCGTTGTGTCTGCACTATAAATCATTGCGCTTTAAAAAAAAAAAAAAGTGCTAGGGCTTGTGGCTCAATGTCAGGCGTTGTGTCTGCACTATAAATCATTGCGCTTCAAAAAAAAAAAAAGTGCTAGGGCTTGTGGCTCAATGTCTAGGCGTTGTGTCTGCACTATAAATCATTGCGCTTTAAAAAAAAAGTGCTAGGGCTTGTGGCTCAATGTCTAGGCGTTGTGTCTGCACTATAAATCATTGCGCTTTAAAAAAAGTGCTAGGGCTTGTGGCTCAATGTCTAGGCGTTGTGTCTGCACTATAAATCATTGCGCTTTAAAAAAAAGTGCTAGGGGCTTGTGGCTCAATGTCTAGGCGTTGTGTCTGCACTATAAATCATTGCGCTTTAAAAAAAAAAGTGCTAGGGCTTGTGGCTCAATGTCTAGGCGTTGTGTCTGCACTATAAATCATTGCGCTTTTAAAAAAAAAAGTGCTAGGGCTTGTGGCTCAATGTCTAGGCGTTGTGTCTGCACTATAAATCATTGCGCTTTAAAAAAAAAGTGCTAGGGCTTGTGGCTCAATGTCTAGGCGTTGTGTCTGCACTATAAATCATTGCGCTTTTAAAAAAAAAAAAGTGCTAGGGCTTGTGGCTCAATGTCAGGCGTTGTGTCTGCACTATAAATCATTGCGCTTTAAAAAAAAAAAAAGTGCTAGGGCTTGTGGCTCAATGTCTAGGCGTTGTGTCTGCACTATAAATCATTGCGCTTTAAAAAAAAAAGTGCTAGGGCTTGTGGCTCAATGTCTAGGCGTTGTGTCTGCACTATAAATCATTGCGCTTTAAAAAAAAAAGTGCTAGGGCTTGTGGCTCAATGTCTAGGCGTTGTGTCTGCACTATAAATCATTGCGCTTTAAAAAAAAAGTGCTAGGGCTTGTGGCTCAATGTCTAGGCGTTGTGTCTGCACTATAAATCATTGCGCTTTAAAAAAAAGTGCTAGGGCTTGTGGCTCAATGTCTAGGCGTTGTGTCTGCACTATAAATCATTGCGCTTTAAAAAAAAAGTGCTAGGGCTTGTGGCTCAATGTCTAGGCGTTGTGTCTGCACTATAAATCATTGCGCTTTAAAAAAAAAGTGCTAGGGCTTGTGGCTCAATGTCTAGGCGTTGTGTCTGCACTATAAATCATTGCGCTTTAAAAAAAAAGTGCTAGGGCTTGTGGCTCAATGTCTAGGCGTTGTGTCTGCACTATAAATCATTGCGCTTTAAAAAAAGTGCTAGGGCTTGTGGCTCAATGTCTAGGCGTTGTGTCTGCACTATAAATCATTGCGCTTTAAAAAAAAGTGCTAGGGCTTGTGGCTCAATGTCTAGGCGTTGTGTCTGCACTATAAATCATTGCGCTTTAAAAAAAAGTGCTAGGGCTTGTGGCTCAATGTCTAGGCGTTGTGTCTGCACTATAAATCATTGCGCTTTAAAAAAAAAAAAAAAGTGCTAGGGCTTGTGGCTCAATGTCTAGGCGTTGTGTCTGCACTATAAATCATTGCGCTTTAAAAAAAAAAAGTGCTAGGGCTTGTGGCTCAATGTCTAGGCGTTGTGTCTGCACTATAAATCATTGCGCTTTAAAAAAAAAAAAGTGCTAGGGCTTGTGGCTCAATGTCTAGGCGTTGTGTCTGCACTATAAATCATTGCGCTTAAAAAAAAAAAAAAAAAAAAGTGCTAGGGCTTGTGGCTCAATGTCTAGGCGTTGTGTCTGCACTATAAATCATTGCGCTTTAAAAAAAAGTGCTAGGGCTTGTGGCTCAATGTCTAGGCGTTGTGTCTGCACTATAAATCATTGCGCTTTAAAAAAAAAAAAAAAAGTGCTAGGGCTTGTGGCTCAATGTCTAGGCGTTGTGTCTGCACTATAAATCATTGCGCTTTAAAAAAAAAGTGCTAGGGCTTGTGGCTCAATGTCTAGGCGTTGTGTCTGCACTATAAATCATTGCGCTTTAAAAAAAAAGTGCTAGGGCTTGTGGCTCAATGTCTAGGCGTTGTGTCTGCACTATAAATCATTGCGCTTTAAAAAAAAGTGCTAGGGCTTGTGGCGCAATGTCTAGGCATTGTGTCTGCACTATAAATCATTGCGCTTTAAAAAAAAAGTGCTAGGGCTTGTGGCTCAATGTCTAGGCATTGTGTCTGCACTATAAATCATTGCGCTTTAAAAAAAAGTGCTAGGGCTTGTGGCTCAATGTCTAGGCGTTGTGTCTGCACTATAAATCATTGCGCTTTAAAAAAAAAAGTGCTAGGGCTTGTGGCTCAATGTCTAGGCGTTGTGTCTGCACTATAAATCATTGCGCTTAAAAAAAAAGTGCTAGGGCTTGTGGCTCAATGTCTAGGCATTGTGTCTGCACTATAAATCATTGCGCTTTAAAAAAAAAAGTGCTAGGGCTTGTGGCTCAATGTCTAGGCGTTGTGTCTGCACTATAAATCATTGCGCTTTTAAAAAAAAGTGCTAGGGCTTGTGGCTCAATGTCTAGGCGTTGTGTCTGCACTATAAATCATTGCGCTTTAAAAAAAAGTGCTAGGGCTTGTGGCTCAATGTCTAGGCGTTGTGTCTGCACTATAAATCATTGCGCTTTAAAAAAAGTGCTAGGGCTTGTGGCTCAATGTCTAGGCGTTGTGTCTGCACTATAAATCATTGCGCTTTAAAAAAAAGTGCTAGGGCTTGTGGCTCAATGTCTAGGCGTTGTGTCTGCACTATAAATCATTGCGCTTTAAAAAAAAAAAGTGCTAGGGCTTGTGGCTCAATGTCTAGGCGTTGTGTCTGCACTATAAATCATTGCGCTTTAAAAAAAAAGTGCTAGGGCTTGTGGCTCAATGTCTAGGCGTTGTGTCTGCACTATAAATCATTGCGCTTTCTGCACTAAAAAAAAAAGTGCTAGGGCTTGTGGCTCAATGTCTAGGCGTTGTGTCTGCACTATAAATCATTGCGCTTAAAAAAAAAGTGCTAGGGCTTGTGGCTCAATGTCTAGGCGTTGTGTCTGCACTATAAATCATTGCGCTTTAAAAAAAAAGTGCTAGGGCTTGTGGCTCAATGTCTAGGCGTTGTGTCTGCACTATAAATCATTGCGCTTTAAAAAAAAGTGCTAGGGCTTGTGGCTCAATGTCTAGGCGTTGTGTCTGCACTATAAATCATTGCGCTTTAAAAAAAAAAAAAGTGCTAGGGCTTGTGGCTCAATGTCTAGGCGTTGTGTCTGCACTATAAATCATTGCGCTTAAAAAAAAAAAAAGTGCTAGGGCTTGTGGCTCAATGTCTAGGCGTTGTGTCTGCACTATAAATCATTGCGCTTTAAAAAAAAAAAGTGCTAGGGCTTGTGGCTCAATGTCTAGGCGTTGTGTCTGCACTATAAATCATTGCGCTTTAAAAAAAAAAAAGTGCTAGGGCTTGTGGCTCAATGTCTAGGCATTGTGTCTGCACTATAAATCATTGCGCTTAAAAAAAAAAAAGTGCTAGGGCTTGTGGCTCAATGTCTAGGCATTGTGTCTGCACTATAAATCATTGCGCTTTAAAAAAAAAGTGCTAGGGCTTGTGGCTCAATGTCTAGGCGTTGTGTCTGCACTATAAATCATTGCGCTTTAAAAAAAAAGTGCTAGGGCTTGTGGCTCAATGTCTAGGCGTTGTGTCTGCACTATAAATCATTGCGCTTTAAAAAAAAGTGCTAGGGCTTGTGGCTCAATGTCTAGGCGTTGTGTCTGCACTATAAATCATTGCGCTTTAAAAAAAAGTGCTAGGGCTTGTGGCTCAATGTCTAGGCGTTGTGTCTGCACTATAAATCATTGCGCTTTAAAAAAAAAAAGTGCTAGGGCTTGTGGCTCAATGTCTAGGCGTTGTGTCTGCACTATAAATCATTGCGCTTTAAAAAAAAGTGCTAGGGCTTGTGGCTCAATGTCTAGGCGTTGTGTCTGCACTATAAATCATTGCGCTTTAAAAAAAAAGTGCTAGGGCTTGTGGCTCAATGTCTAGGCGTTGTGTCTGCACTATAAATCATTGCGCTTTAAAAAAAAAAGTGCTAGGGCTTGTGGCTCAATGTCTAGGCGTTGTGTCTGCACTATAAATCATTGCGCTTTAAAAAAAAGTGCTAGGGCTTGTGGCTCAATGTCTAGGCGTTGTGTCTGCACTATAAATCATTGCGCTTAAAAAAAAAAGTGCTAGGGCTTGTGGCTCAATGTCTAGGCGTTGTGTCTGCACTATAAATCATTGCGCTTAAAAAAAAAGTGCTTGGGCTTGTGGCTCAATGTCTAGGCGTTGTGTCTGCACTATAAATCATTGCGCTTTAAAAAAAAAAAAGTGCTAGGGCTTGTGGCTCAATGTCTAGGCGTTGTGTCTGCACTATAAATCATTGCGCTTTAAAAAAAAAGTGCTAGGGCTTGTGGCTCAATGTCTAGGCGTTGTGTCTGCACTATAAATCATTGCGCTTTAAAAAAAAAAAAAAGTGCTAGGGCTTGTGGCTCAATGTCTAGGCGTTGTGTCTGCACTATAAATCATTGCGCTTTAAAAAAAAAAAGTGCTAGGGCTTGTGGCTCAATGTCTAGGCATTGTGTCTGCACTATAAATCATTGCGCTTAAAAAAAAGTGCTAGGGCTTGTGGCTCAATGTCTAGGCATTGTGTCTGCACTATAAATCATTGCGCTTTAAAAAAAAAAGTGCTAGGGCTTGTGGCTCAATGTCTAGGCATTGTGTCTGCACTATAAATCATTGCGCTTAAAAAAAAAAAGTGCTTGGGCTTGTGGCTCAATGTCTAGGCGTTGTGTCTGCACTATAAATCATTGCGCTTTAAAAAAAAGTGCTAGGGCTTGTGGCTCAATGTCTAGGCGTTGTGTCTGCACTATAAATCATTGCGCTTTAAAAAAAAAAGTGCTAGGGCTTGTGGCTCAATGTCTAGGCGTTGTGTCTGCACTATAAATCATTGCGCTTTAAAAAAAAAGTGCTTGGGCTTGTGGCTCAATGTCTAGGCGTTGTGTCTGCACTATAAATCATTGCGCTTTAAAAAAAAGTGCTAGGGCTTGTGGCTCAATGTCTAGGCGTTGTGTCTGCACTATAAATCATTGCGCTTTAAAAAAAAAAGTGCTAGGGCTTGTGGCTCAATGTCTAGGCGTTGTGTCTGCACTATAAATCATTGCGCTTTAAAAAAAAAGTGCTAGGGCTTGTGGCTCAATGTCTAGGCGTTGTGTCTGCACTATAAATCATTGCGCTTTAAAAAAAAAAGTGCTTGTGGCTCAATGTCTAGGCGTTGTGTCTGCACTATAAATCATTGCGCTTTAAAAAAAGTGCTAGGGCTTGTGGCTCAATGTCTAGGCGTTGTGTCTGCACTATAAATCATTGCGCTTTAAAAAAAAAAAAGTGCTAGGGCTTGTGGCTCAATGTCTAGGCGTTGTGTCTGCACTATAAATCATTGCGCTTTAAAAAAAAGGTGCTAGGGCTTGTGGCTCAATGTCTAGGCGTTGTGTCTGCACTATAAATCATTGCGCTTTAAAAAAAGTGCTTGGGCTTGTGGCTCAATGTCTAGGCATTGTGTCTGCACTATAAATCATTGCGCTTAAAAAAAAAAGTGCTAGGGCTTGTGGCTCAATGTCTAGGCGTTGTGTCTGCACTATAAATCATTGCGCTTAAAAAAAAAAAAAAAGTGCTAGGGCTTGTGGCTCAATGTCTAGGTGTTGTGTCTGCACTATAAATCATTGCGCTTTAAAAAAAAAGTGCTTGGGCTTGTGGCTCAATGTCTAGGCATTGTGTCTGCACTATAAATCATTGCGCTTTCAAAAAAAAGTGCTTGGGCTTGTGGCTCAATGTCTAGGCATTGTGTCTGCACTATAAATCTTTGCGCTTAAAAAAAAAGTGCTAGGGCTTGTGGCTCAATGTCTAGGCATTGTGTCTGCACTATAAATCATTGCGCTTTAAAAAAAAGTGCTTGGGCTTGTGGCTCAATGTCTAGGCATTGTGTCTGCACTATAAATCATTGGCGCTTTAAAAAAAAAGTGCTAGGGCTTGTGGCTCAATGTCTAGGCGTTGTGTCTGCACTATAAATCATTGCGCTTTAAAAAAAAAGTGCTAGGGCTTGTGGCTCAATGTCTAGGCGTTGTGTCTGCACTATAAATCATTGCGGTTTAAAAAAAAAGTGCTAGGGCTTGTGGCTCAATGTCTAGGCGTTGTGTCTGCACTATAAATCATTGCGCTTAAAAAAAAAAGTGCTAGGGCTTGTGGCTCAATGTCTAGGCGTTGTGTCTGCACTATAAATCATTGCGCTTTAAAAAAAAAGTGCTAGGGCTTGTGGCTCAATGTCTAGGCGTTGTGTCTGCACTATAAATCATTGCGCTTTAAAAAAATCTCATTTGATCCCTTATCCATACACATTGGTATAGTGCACTGACCTTGTCTATCTCCTTGGTTGCACAGGTCTGTGTTACTCCTGACAACTGTTGTGATCTATCTGCTGACCAATCTGTATGATGCAAAAGTAAACAATCTCAAAGGTTAAAGGTTAATTATCATCAGTGGTGCCACCATATTTTTTTTTTTTGAGAGGCATTGGATTTTAGTGGCAGGGCAAAAATCTATAATATACCGCAAAATTGATGCTGCAAGTGGACATTTTCGTAATATTGGAATTTTACTAGGGGATTGGGGAGGGGAGGGCAAGAATTGGGGGGTGGGGCATTTTCCCCATGCCCCCGAGATATAAAAAGCAAAGTGAAATATTGTAATATTTTGATATCTGGGATGATTTTAACACCACTCAGGTCCAATCATATTTTATTATTTGTAAAAACGCAAATCGAGGTCATTAATATCTCACAATTGACTGCAAAATGCATCATTGTTCCAATGTCTCACACAATTGAACGTCATTTGCGTAGTGTTTGTTAACGCGCAAACCAACATGCGTAATCACCGCGAGTATGCCCGCATACTTGTTGATTGCCTATTAACTGCGAATTAAAGCAGCGAACGGGAGATACATTTTCAATCGTATTTCAAGCAAAAATATCATGTTATTTTCATGAAGCAAATTAATTTTTGTAAATTGGTGGTAATGAATGACAATATAACTTTGCACCTTTTATTTAGAGTTCATTGTATGAAATTGTCAGGTTTTGTTTTGGGCTTGGTATTTCGGAAAAATACCTCAGCGCAAAACAAAACCCTCCGATTTCAAACAATGACCTCAAAATAGATGGCGCAGTTATTATTGTATTTTTATTAGTTCAACCATAAGTTACAATTGCACCGCAACATTCAAACTCAGTCTGGTCTTAATCTCTCAGTCCCAAGTTTGTAAATATATATTGAATTTTTTACTTACACTGAGGTAACTCCACAAAGAAATGCACATAGAGATTGTCATACTCAAAGTTCTTAGCTGACACAATTTCGCCAAACACACACATTCGTAACATTCCAGTTGGTACCTATTGGCAAAAAAATGAACGAGGGAAAGAAAGAATGAATAAAATTAAAAAAGAACCATAAAAAACGAGCAATAATATTGAAACAGAACAGAAATAGAACAGAAAAAGAACAGAAAATAAAATAAAGCAAGAACGTAATTAAGAAACCAAAAGAAAGCGAAAGGGGTATAAAGAACAAATCAAATATAAAATTTGTTAATAGTGATTTTTTTATTTTATCTTAATAGTTGCTGTGCTATGGAGTGCAGCCTATGTGCATTTTACTTGCTTACATACTTAACTTATTTTCCAGCCACTCTATGAAAAAAGAACAGGAAATGTAACCAGAGCTCTGGGACCACTAATTAAATTATTTCTCACACCAGGAAAGCACTTGACAGTTCATGTAGTGGAAGAAATGATACCCTTAAATTTGGCCACAAAAATATTACTTCCGCTGTCATCAGTGGCATAATTATAACATACTAATTGGGGGTGTGGTCAACATGGTTAAACATTTGTTGACAGCTATACCAGGGGAAGCCTTCAGTCTTCAGTGGGTAGCTTCCTATAGCAGCTCATTGAGCTAAACTGGAAGTGGGTTGATGTGACCTCGCAGTCGGTGCGGTGCTAAAAACATGGTGGTGTACATCAGGAAGGTGCGAGTAAAAAGTAGGCTGGCTGGTTTATAGTGTCTTTAGGCTGGCTGGTGGCAACATAGCACTGATCACTGATTAAACAAAGTGCCATGGGCTTGAAAGCACAGATGGAGGGTGCACACACAGCTGATTTGGGGGAGATTGTTCCATTTAGGATGCTATTAGGGTGGAATTTTCTGTCCTTTTCTATACAGAAATTGCACTATACTAAATGACAAACCCTTGGTGTTAAAAATGGGCATATCTCAAACTGCAGGTAAGACCCCCTGAGTGGTGTCAAATGAAAGTAAAACCTATTTACCCCATAAGACCCAGGTCTTAACTCACCTGCTCAAACTCATGTCCTACCA
Organism: Amphiura filiformis; assembly: GCF_039555335.1. NCBI lineage: Eukaryota > Metazoa > Echinodermata > Ophiuroidea > Amphilepidida > Amphiuridae > Amphiura > Amphiura filiformis. The sequence goes on along the minus strand of NC_092629.1, from coordinate 53,828,506 downwards.
TAGCGCCAATATACTCTGTGTGTCTCTGGTATAACTCCTTATACATTTTACTTTCCCTATCCTGTTCCCGTCTGCTCATTTTCTCAGATGCTAGCGACAGCGTGTACTCGTACGTATCTCTCCGTCCCGATTCTGTTATGATGGTGTACGCCGGACGATGATGATTGAAGTCTGGGGTGACAGAGAGCACACCGTGGGCATCATATTTTATTGTGCATAAGACGTATTCATCTGTGACTGTTGATTTTCTATGTGGAAGTAAAAGAGAAATATACATGAAATCAGAAAAGATACATTAAATTACCCCCTCCCCATTTTCTTTACATTTTTTCAAATGGATTTTCTGTAAATAACTTAACTATAATGTCTAACATTTATCGCACACCCCCATACAATTCAACATGGAGGTACCCTGCCCAAGGCAGTAAAACAAGTTATCAATGCTCTCACTGGTTTGATTTTACACCCTCTATACACTGCTGTTAACCCTGCACACTTACTCCTCTGCAGATGCCAGATCTGCCATGATATGCATGGTCTGTACAGGGGTGTCTATCACATGGGTGGCACGTTTGTCTTCATCAGTTGGTACATCAACCATCAAATTGGATTTGGGTAAGAAAACACCAGCATCTGCGTATCTGAAATATAACAACAGGGATGTAAATGGGTAACATATCCATTTCCAGAAAATCGGTCTGCCCTTGGCCAGGTGGCTGAGTGCATGTGTGCGACATAGAACATTTATGGGGGCTCGTCCGGGAAAATCTAGAGTGGTATCACCCCAGTGCTGTAAGGTGCGACCATTTTAGTCACATTGGCGACTAGATTGATGAGACTAAACCTTCAATTCCTGGTGCAAATGTCGACCAACTGTTCAAGCTTTTAATCGATTTTTGATTTATAGTGCGCTACGCACAGGCACAACGCCTAGACGTTGATCCACAAGCCTCAGCACACTTTACAGATTTCTCTTAAAAAGGTTGCCTTACAGAGCTTTTGGTGGGGGGAGGGAGGTAATTTGGTGGATGGGGGAGGGTAAATTTGATTACCAACCTTTCTTTCCTCCTTTCTCTCTGCTTTCTTCTTCTCACATTTGTCATTCTTTCACTCAAATATGATGGTTGCTCTGTAGGGGATGTCGTCATGAGGCATTGCTGCAAAACACATACATTTTTAACATTAGAATATAATTATATTAAGTAAATGATGCAATGAAAGCATAGAAACTTTTTTTGACAGAGAAAAACAGATTGCTACAAAAGAAATTTACCATATTGTATTGTCAGTTTTGGGGATGCAAATATTGTACCTACAGAATATTTTGGGAGAAGGTCATAATCCAGCAATTACTTGGGGAGCCAACTCCCATATTTTGGTAGCAAGTGACATGTTGAGTTATAAAAAAGTGAGCCTACATGTACATGTGACTAGCTCCAATTAGCTCCAACAAAGCTCCAACTGCTTGAATCTTGTTTTTTTTTTATTCATTTATTTCTCTAGTCATTAACCCTATGAGAACTACCTGCTGATTAGCCAAAATGAATATTGTGTCCAATTTTGAACCAATCAAGGAGGGTATTAATAAGATCATCTGTAAATGCAAGTTTGACCATAAAAGTTTAAAGCCTAGTCCTAATTGGCAATTGAAATGAGCATTTCACGTTATCAACCAATCAGAAATGCTGTTAGATGACCAGTAGTGTAAAACCCTGGCCCATTTGCATTATAATGCATACCTCATCCATGTTGGTGAATCTATCGTGATCCACATAAGAGAAGAGTCGTTTAGTTTTGCGTGTGCCATTTTCATTGAGTTCCACTACTTCTTCATGGTACTTCTGGTCCAGAGGGTTGAAACAGTTTTGGGCATCGCTGTACAAATCAATCTCACGTTGATTGAAGACCTTCTCTTGCCATTTATACGTATAGTCATCTACCTCTGGGCTGGTTGCTGGGAAGGTTATCATAATATTATGAATAAATATCTGAAAGTGAGATGTGCAGGGGGGTGGTACTCAGTACAAATGAACATGGGTAGCATTTTTGGCCTTTTGGTATAAACAGGCATGGAAACTGGTCTTGAATAAAAAACACTGAAAATTGGTCTTGAATAAAAAACAAGTGCTGTAAACCATGATCAGGGTTCGAATTCGAAAAAAATTTGCGTAGCAGGTTTTGGCTAATCCTTCAAAATCAGGATACTTGCATACAAAGCACTACAAAAAGTGCTATACAAATGCAAAATTGGGTAGCAGTTGCTTCAAAATAAGGAGCAAACTGCTATGCGATACAGCCGAATTCGAACCCTGACCATGATTAAAGAGATATCATATGCTAGCATCACCATCTGCTGAAGACGCTAGTCGAACTAGTGAAAACATTCCAGGTGAGTGAAAAATAGTGTAGTGTTGTTGAGTTAAACTCTTTAATCACTGAAAACCATGTTTTTTCCATTTTCTGTAAATGTGATTAAAAATAAGCTGAAAAACATTGAAAACAATAAAGGTAAATACTATAAGGGGCCAGAGCCAAAAATGGTCATCACTCAACCTAAAATTTAGAAATTGTTACAGGAGTGAATTTCTCCTCTGGTTTAATAGACCACTTACCAAAGATTATGAATCGGCAAAAAAAAAGTAAAATTTGCCCGTCAATTTTGGAATACAAGCAATAAAATACACACGTAGCGCCCTCTTGGTGTGGCGGGACGGAATTGTTAAATTTGATGTTACTGCATATTTAAAAAAGATGGGATTTTTTTGTTTATGGTATTATAAAGGTCTTCTGTATGGACAATTTCAGCACTAAAAAAAATAGCAGTGGACTTTGCAAAAATAAAGAAATAAATTAAAATATGTGTAAAATTCCGTCCCGCCACATTTTGAGGTGATTTTTTTACGTTCAGGAAGGGACGAAAAAAAAAATTTTAGTCAAAACTTTCCAAAATATCAACTATTATGGTAACATTCCTGAGTACATAAAAATTGAATTCATCAACTTTGCTAGGCTCAAAACCATTTTACTTCTTCTATTTCAGGCCTTTTGTGGTAGGATGCCAGCAATAATGCTATTTTCAGGGTCTTTGGTGTAAAACACGGCGCTGCCACATTTTGAGATGATTTTTTAAAGTTCAGGAATCTATGAAAAATTTCTTTCTCAGTCAATATTTTGCAATAATTTTTCATTTGAAGTGAAAGAAAAAACAATTTTGTCAGTTTTAAAGTGAATCAACTGCTTTTTTTCTTGATTTTGACATGGTGGACAAAATTCCGTCCCGCCACATTCCGTCCCGCCACATTGACATGATTTTTAAAAATTAATGAACGATTACTATAAAAAGAAGGGGTGAATTTTATAATTCCTCCCATAACAAAAGATGGATAGTTGAAGTTAATACCAATGTTAGAAACAAATGTTTTATCCCAGTACTTTTGATAAAAATTCAACAAATGTACTGTGTTGACAAATACATGAAGTTTATCATTCCGTCCCGCCACATCAATGAATTTGTGTTACCGTGGCAACATGTTGATTCTTAGGACTATTTTTCTTGTGTGTGAATGTAGTCTGTAACTTACTTGTTTATATAAGAACATAAAGAATCCATAAAATAAACAGGCACAGAGCTACAATTTAAAAGGCCTATCAAAATTCCGTCCCGCCACAAACGGGAATTTTGGCTCTGGCCCTAAGGTAAGGTAGCGAACAGAGGGGAGGGGAGTGGAGGGGAGGGGAAGGGGAGGGAAGGGGGGGGGAGGGAGGGAAGGAAGGAAGGAAGGGAAGGGAAGGAAGGGAAGGGAAGGAAGAGAAGAGAAGAGAAGAAGAGAAGAGAAGAGAAGAGAAGAGAAGAGAAGAGAAGAAGAAGAAGAGAGAAGAAAGAGAAGAGAATGAAAGGAAAGGAAAAGAACAGAGTGCAAAGGAAGCAAGAGGAATGAAGGGGAAGGAAGGAAAGGACGAACAAAGGAAAGTTTGATGAAAGAAAGAACAAAATGTGTCACTTAATTGAGAAAAAAAAAAGAGGCCTACATGTTTTAATAATGATTGCATAAATATCACTGTCAGAGTGTCAGTACTTGCTCATAGTTCTCTGTCAGTTAGCTGTTACACTTACATGCATTATTGTTGGTTTGTTTACTTCCGATTGGTCTCATCTCCACATTGTCATGGCTTGGTCCTGCTTGCGGGATATCTTCCCCCACCAGCCCTACCCCTCCTCCTCCACTGAATGTAGGTACTAGACTCAGCCCAGTCACACGCTTTATTGTTACTCTGGAAAGTACAAGCACAAAAGAGCCAAAGAATTTTCAAATACAAAATACAGGTGAAAAAATGAGCAAAAAACACATTTTTTTTCTTCAACTGCAAATTATATGAAATAAGTTAAAAAAACTGTGTTTTACTTCGTTGAATAAATTCATTAGGTTTGTTGATGAAAATAAACACATTTCCATTTTGCTCGATAAAATATCGTCATGTGATCCACTTTTCCGGGAAACTGGATTCCCGTACTTCTTCGTCGAACACCAAGATAAAGTGAAAAAGGGAAATGAAAAAAGTATACACACTCATAACGCAAAGCATCAGAATAAGAACAGACCAAATCAGCAATTTCAGATCATGTCGCCAGAGAAAATCATGTGATAAACATGATTTTAAACAATATCCTTGGGTGGGAGCATATTTATTTATTTATTTATTTATTTATTTATTTATTATTCGGCAAAATTGACAACAAATATGCAATCAATCATCATACACACAACCAAGTCAATGAGCCAGGATAACCCATAAAGTTGGCTAAATATGCCAACTTATTTCCAATGGGGTCCAAAATGAAAAGGTGCCTGCAAAAGGGAGATGAAAACAGAGCCACAAAAGAAGGGACAAAAGAGAAATAAGTTAAACATATTCAGCCATTTCCTGGTTCATTGAGGTTGAAGATAAATGGTCATGTTTTTTGAGGTGGGACCCAATTGCGTCACATCTTGCAATTTGCCAAAAATCAACTCCTTTTTTGTATTTCTGATTATATTTCAAAAAGTTTTCACCCAAACTATGTAAAATTATACATTTTTAGAAAGCATATATTGTCAGGATTGCAAATCTGTAAAGTTTGAGTGGATATACAGGGTGTGCCAAAAATATACAGGGTGATTCCACTGAAAAATACATAAAAAATTACATTTCTTTACCACTCCAATATTTCTACATGGTATATTAAATTTGAAAATAAACCTGATATTTGGAATGAACACAATTAGTGTTTTCATTAAATATAAAGTTTGCACTATATTTGTTAAGCCCATTGTGTAATACAGGGTGTGAAAAAAGTTAAATTTTAAATTGTTTAATTTAATGAAAAATTTCACCAAGTGCCATTAATTTGGAAAATATATTCAAAATAGTTTAAAGAATTGCTATAATATCACAAAAATATCCAATTCCCATATAGGGTGTTCCAAAAATCAATATACAGTGAATAGTTTGTAACAATGGTGCATGTACAATAGGCATATGGGTATAATCAGAAATAATGGCACCAAAGTGTGACAAAAGTGTCAAAATTACAAACAGTGTTCAGAGATGTAATTGTTGTCTTATTGTAAGCAAAACATATCTAAATTCAAGAAAAAATAAAAAAATTACTTCAGTAATATTACTAAATATATTTTTTTAACCGGTTTATTGGCAAAAGTAGTCCAAAATCTTCAGAAATATAACACCAAAGACCCATGTCATTCCTTGTTATATTTTGACAAAATTATGCAAATGTGTAATTCTTTGAGTTTTAATTAATTACTTAGACACTAAACTAAAATAGTCATGTAGAATTTTTCACATGGAAACAAAGTTTTGGGAAAAAAATTAAAATTTTCATTTAAACACCTAAAAATTCATGGAAATCAGGAACAAAAGTTTTTATTGTCAAAAGAAACATCTTGAATTATTTTCTGTTTAAGTTTATATCATGCAATATGATGTGCAAAAACTGTGTTGAAGTTTTTAGCATCACATAGTTCTTCAAATTGATGTAAGGATCTATCTAAGTAGTGCTATTGTGTAACACTCCTGACACTGTACACTACTTGTATGGCCTGAAATATTTTATGAACTACATTTTCTAAAACAGTCTTTGTAATTTTTTGTTGACAACATCTATGGGCCTCCCAAAAAAGGCCCAGAATTGAGGTGATTTTCGTTCATTTGTGTTTTTCGAGCCCAGCTTGCATGTTTTTGTAACACTCCTGACACTTTGCTACAGTAACTGTATGGCCTCAAATATATAAATTTGCAAATCACATTTTCTAAAGTAGTTTTTGTAATTTTTTGGTGACACTATCTATGGCTATCTCAAAAAGGGGCAAAAAATTGAATTACATGAGTTCAATTTTATTGTTGAGCCTATATTACTTACAATTGATTGTCAGGAGTGTAACATTTTGGTCGAGCTATGAAAACCATGATTTTATGTACATATTTCTTGAATATGAAGGTCTTTACATCATGATTGCAGCAGTTTGGATTCAGGAATATATTTTCAGGGCTAAAAGAACACCAACAGACTGGTAATTTCTTCAGAAATTTGAATTATTGCCAATTAATTAATTCTGTGTAACACTCCTGACATTGACTATTTAGATAGCTGTAGCAAACATGTTCAAGCAATGGCAAATATTTTTCTTGTTTTTGAGTTCCTATCCCAATGCACTAATAAAATAAAAAGTAATGTATGAATATTGCCAACTTGGTGTATGAAAAAAATCAAGTTGAATTCTGATGTAACACTCCTGACGAGACAGAATTTCTCTTTTCAACCCGCTCTAAAAAGAAAATGGTTTTGATATCATGCAAGTTTAATTTTTTCCAAGTTTGGCCCAAATGTTGCTTTTACTTTAAACAGACTGAAATAGATTATTACTGTCATCACAACCTTACAATGCTACACAATCTGGCGAGAAGTGATTTTTGGAACATATTTTATTTTTCGCACCATGTAGTCTTCACATGTTCCTAAGTAGACTATTAAAGCAACTAATATGAAAGAATTTGGTACTTAATAATACCAGACACTTCACAAAATGCCATGAAACCCCATGCAACACTTTGCAACTTGTATATTTTTTACAGTGCATGATTAAAAAACAAGTACCTCTTTTCTTGTCACGCTAAAGTGTAACACTCCTGACCATATGGGGAAGAAAATTGGGCATATTATTTTTTACATGACAGCTATGACACTACAAATTGCTGTGCTTAAAGAGAAAATCATAACACACTTTTTGAAAGATGAATTTCTTTGCTGGTCTTTTTCATTTGCATAGCAGGCATCAAAAACCAAATGGTGCCATTATTTTTGACTTTACCCATATACATGCACAATTAGCCTACATCAATAAACGATTTAACAATAGCCAGAGATCAATATGTCATCAGAATAAATCCTTGACTGTAATAATCTCCTTTGAGAAGATTTATTTTATAGATATTTCAAAGATAAAACAATTTAAAAGATCTATTTATGACAGATGAAATGCATGCAAAATTTAAAGCCCATTATTGCATGACACACATTCCACCGCATTAATTAAAAGCTTGTTAAATCCTTAATTACTAAATTTATTAAGATTAACTAGCTAATTATAGTTATAGAAAGTTAAATAATAAAATTAACATCATGCAAATGCATTTTTACTCCTACTGAGGCAACAAAGTGCATACATTTTAAAATGAACACCAACTTCCCATTGGAATTACACAGAGCTCCTCCGCTTCCGGCTCCTCCGCTTCGGCTCCACCCCTGACTAATTAACTTAATTAAGCTGTTGAAATTAATTAATTGATTTGTTCAACTGTATTTGTTATTATTTCATTTAATTAATAATTTATCTTCAAAATAAGACCAAAACCATTTCTTCTTCATAAGAATGAGAAAATATTTTGGAAAATGTGACAGCTCCACCTTTTTTGGGTGCCCACCTCAAAAAACATGACCAAATGGGTTTTGACATGGGATTTGAAGGAATTCTTGTAGGTGATAGACCTGATGTGAATAGGTAAAGAATTCCAGTCAAGGGTACCCTGATAAAAGAAGGAGTTGGAAGCAAGGCCACTGACTCTGGGGATATGGAAATTATGTGAGCTAGATCTGGTACGGTGCGTGTGAGTGACAGTGGTTTTAGTGAAAAACTGATCAAAGTAAGAGGGACCCATTGCATAGAAAATATTGAACATGTGATTGAGTCGGAGTTGTTTGACTCTATCATGGATTTTCAAAAGCTTAATGGAATCCAAGTGTACCTGACCAATATGCTCTCTGGGAGACAAGTTGAGAATGAAACGAGCCATTTTATTTTGGATAATCTGTAATTTGCGTTGATAGTGCTTGTTAAGGGCTGGGGTATGAACGTTTGGACAGTATTTATTGTGGGATATTAGAGCACATCAGACATATCGAATTGCATTCTGAATACGAAGAATGTCATTCTGATATCAAATAATTTTGATTTTTGAAATTCGCAATTTAATACACATTTTATGGCAAATCATTAAAAATTGATATTTTTGATATTTAACAGTACTTGAAGTAAACTTTATAAATCTGATGATTTATACTTAAAGTGTATGTAGGTGGGGTGAAAAGCCGACGATCAATTGGAAATTTTGACCTTTCGTATTGAAGATATGGATTTTTTCACCAAAACACCAAAAAAATTAGGTCTTTTGGGAAAAAATCCATATCTTCAATATGAAAGGTCAAAATTTTCAATTGACCGTCGGCTTTTCCTCCCCTACACACACTTTAAGAATATGTCATTAGATTTATATAATTTACTCGAGGACTGTTATAATTATATCAAAAATTTGAAAAATATCAAATTTTTATAATTTGTCATAAAATTTGTATTATATTGTGATTTTCAAAAATGAAAATTATTTGATATCAGAAAGACATGCTTCAGATTCAGAATGCAATTCGATAGGTCTGAGGTGCTCTCATGTCCCAAAAAATACTGTAAAACATAATAAACGCTCATTTTAGATCCCTTAAGGCCTGAATACCATGATGTGCAACAATAGTCTATATGGCATTGTAAAAGAGCAGAGCAGAGATTTTTCTGTAAATTCTGATTGAGATATTGAACATGTCTGTAAAGAAATTTGAGTTTGCCAGTAACTTTGTTAATTATAGAGCTAACCATAACAAAAAGTCTTGAGAAGTGCGGGAAGCAATGGAAAGGAGAAGAGGGAGCAAGATCATGAACAGAGAGGACTAAGCCACATTTACGATCCTCTTAAATAAAGACTGAAAAAGAGACTAAGAAGTAAGAGCGTGTCAGAGATACATGTAGGCCAAAAACAGCAAATCATGCGCATGCTCAGCATCCAAATGCAACGGCGATTTGGTACACTGATCATGCGTGCGATTCAGTTTTCTGCAAAAGCGATTGACTTTAGAAATGATCAGTGATTGTGTGATCTAAAGTGGGTTATAATAATTTAATAGTACATGTAGCGACCTGACACACATTTAATGGTTCGATCAAGCATTGAAATGCTCTTAACTATAATTGTACTGGATCGTTCAAGCATGCTAAACAAATTTTCCAATGTACACAATGTAAGTGCCTACACCCATCGAATGTGTGTCATCAGCCCTCAGGAACCATGTAGTAAGTGCCTCTGGCCCTGGTAGAAATAAAAACGGACACTAAGTATTGACGAATGATGAGGCTAGCTGTTTCAAATCAGGTCTTCATTTTTGCTGCGCCTGTCAGTGTCAAATTCTAGGTATGCCAGGCAAACTTTAGTTAACACATTTGCTAGTCAGCGAAATTCGCCTAGACCGGGGACCAAACATAATACATATTTACATAGAAATTTCTTTACTCAAGGGCTTTAATTTGATATATAAAATGATGCAGTTTGATGGTAAATTTAAATTCACCTGGCATACTGCGGCCTACAAATTCACCACAACAGTCAATTCACAAATCTTTCAGTTCACTGCAGTGTCAGTCTGTCAGAGGGAGGTTGAGGCATACCTACCCACAGAATACCCAACCGATCTACATAATAACTAAAAAAGCAAAAAGAAAAGATTAAGTTCAACACTTCTCAATGAAAAAAAAAATGTCAAAATGCAGTTGCATGCTTGCCTGATTCTAAAATTTTTGATAGGATCTCGTGAACGATAATATGCAGTCCCAAAATCAGCCTCCGATTCATCCGCCATGGCGATATCTTTGACAAGAACTGGTTCTCGGCTAGCTAGGCTAGCTAGGCTGCTCACCAGCAGTAAAATGGAAAGCTAAATAAGACACTCATCAGCCAAATGATGACATTTTTGAACTCAAGATTATCCGCAGACCACCGAATTCGACACCATGCATGTTTAATATTGTTGTTATTTATATTGTGTTTCTAGATTCACGGTATAATCAAGGTGCCCTAAAGAGTTCTAAATTTTTACTGTAACCATCTGTTGTACAATAATTTGCAGCGTATTTTATTCGTATTAGTAAAGTAATGAATAATGCGTTTTGAAATATTGTATAAAAACAACGTAAAATTACTAAAATAGTATATAACTGTCTAACGCAGTGATGGTGTTTATTGAACAGAAATAAATAAATGTCCTTTTTTAAGGTCGCCTAGCTCGCCTCGTCCATTATTTGTGTGGGGTTCAAAACAAAAACTAAACAAAAACATTGCATTTGTTAAAGCTTTTTACATGGAAAGAGAATCCAAATTTATAACAGTTAGTACTCAAAAAATATTTAATTTCAGAAATCAAGAATAAAACTATCTAAATATAATCATAAATATTTCTGCGAGTGATAAAAAGGTATCCAGCAAAATGGAATCATCAAAAATTTTAATTGATTGGTCACAATGAGACGTCAATGGCGCTATTCGTCTCCCGATTTACGTGTCCTTCGAAATGTACGTGGAGCGAATGCTGTAATAATTCATCGAAAATAACTATTTATCATGCAGTTGAGTTATTTTGCTTGATTGCTACCGATTCTACAGATCTTTCTGTATAGGAACCTCATCTCGGTATTCTAATTCAGGGATTACAACAGCTGAAATATAGAGGGGAAAAGACGCATAGCTTGACCGCGTTTGACCCATATCTTCCATTCCGAACTCGGCCAGCGTTTGTACATGACGTCATATACTGCCAATATGGCGTTCAGTAGGAAACTCGATGGCGAATAGAACACCTACCGAAAGGTGAGCATTATAGTGGGATTTAGAGTGTTTGACCATGATGTAATGTGTATTTATGTTCTTGAGATATCAGAGCTTAAAAAATATATGAAATTTGTTTATAAATATGTACAATAATGGTCAAATGAGAGCTGTTATTTATGTCCAAATTCCAGTCGTTCAATTCTTTTTGACATGACCGTGACGCCAGTAAAAACGTTGATGACCCTGCTTGCTACATGATTGCTGAGCCTGTGACCATACAAAGTTAGCTCTAGTTCTACTGGATTTATTCGTAGACAACTTGCGTTGTATCACGCCCATCTTGCAGACATGCCAACTAGTATTGTTCTGCACACCGTATTTAGTCATGTTACATGTACGGTAAAATGCAGTTGTACTTGTACGTATAGCATGTATAGTAACTACAAATTTCGAACATTTGAGGACTTACTTGTTCTCAAGTTGTAGCAGGTGCTGTACGGTGCACAACACGTCAACTATAACTATTTTGGCAAGTTTGCATTTATATCTAGTAAAATACTCAGTTAGGCATGATCACAAAATTTTCAAGTAGGTTTTTTCACATGGAAATTATTTTGTTTAAAAAGGTGATTATTTAACTTGAAAAATGAGGGGTCAACCATATCTGTAGCTCAAATATCAACAAAGTTATGGGCAAATGTCTGTTTTTAACATTTTTCATTTTTCTGCAGTCATCATTGACAATGCCTTCCAATGACTTACTGTACAAAAAAACAAGTAATGCATCATTTTTCACCACGGCGATCCGTTTATGAAATCTAACTATACATGCTGCATGATAACTTCTGTTAGGTATGTTCATAAAATTTTGAAGTTCAATATTTTTAGCTGAAAGTTCTTTCATTTGAAAGAGAATCAAATTACCTAAACAATAAGGGGTCAATCATGTTTCTAGTACACATACTTTTGAAGTTACAGACAAAAATAGTGTCACCAAATTGTCCAAAATTTTGTGTGTGAAATTGTGACAGCAGGCACATGTACAATGTACACTACTGTATGTGACCCCAGATGACCTCCTATTCTTTACTGTAAGAAAGCTGTTTTGGATGGTCTTGATTTGCACACAAATTGCTTTTTTGCGCTTTAACGAAGCGTCCACTTGGTGGAACATAGATTGCACTATGTGATAGCTTATGAATCCATTATTATGCCAGTACCAACATAAGTCAACATCACTTAGGTTTTGGTTGTCAAAATTAATTTTTAGTAATTTTTTCCATTGAGCCCCACAGTAAAGCCATTTTTGGACCGTACAGGCACATTCCACTTCCCTATGGACGAATAGCGCCACCTATAGTGTGTGATGTGAGCCTGACTACTTCTGTATTAGTACCAGCACTTTTTAGACTACTTCTCCAAGTTTCTGGTGTCCAAATTTCAAAATTTTGTATTTTCCTATGGGGATTACACAGTTAAGCCATTTACTGTGGTCATAACTTTTTAGATTTTTGAGTTGAGCGTCAGCCCTCTATAATAAGGAATGTGGACATACCTAACTCAGTTTAGAAACCTGTGTCACTGCTGTATGTATGTCATCTGTGATTGCTTAACTTATTCTACGCATCAGCTTTTGTCCAAAGAAATATTTAAAAACATGATTTTTTGAGTGATTTTTGAGAGCAGCGAGAAATCCGTTCCATGACTATGACATTGTTATCGACCCACTTACGAGCGAGCTCGTGCTTAAACTGGTCAGGAGTTGTTTATTTATTAAAATTCCACGTGCTGTCAACTGCTTACGCATGCGCGCATGATCTTAATTGAAGATGGTGCTGGGATGGTGCATTCCTACTGCAATAACTTTGATTAAAATCCACACAAAATTAACCATTAAAATTACCCATTTTTAAAAATATCAGCGCCATCAGCCCTCGAATTAAGGATCTGAAGGCCAGTGAAGGGGCACGGCAACTTTTTTAGGGCAAGTTGATAATTGCCGTGGATTTTCACTGAAAAGGCAAGGCAGCACGGCAATTTGTAATATTTCAAAAGGGCATCAACTTCAAGGCAACTGTTGAAAATTTGAGAAGGGCACCAAGGCAATTTTTCAAAAGCGAATAAATGCATTTAATACCGTCAGCTGAATTCGACACCAAAGTAAAATTCGACTCTCAACTTTACACTAAAACTAACCTGATTGCTTAAAAAACCTGCTTTATAATACAAAGCAATCAAAAATCAACAGTTTAATTTAGTTAAATTTTGCGATCCCTAGTTCTGAGCTGCAAAACTGACTCGAAACAGCGATGAAACAGCTGTCACTTTGGTAATAATATTGATAAAATTCGCCGGGATACAATCTCTTTCGTTCAAAACATATCTAGAGATGGGCTCACATGTACAAGATAAGAGGCGAGACCGGAAGGGTATCGCCATCGGTTTGCAATGGGAAGTCAATGTTTGATAATCGAGAGAACAATTGATTTGCCCAGCGCTCAGATTTTGTTCACGACATGAGGTCGAGGAGTCTTAGTTACTAACAGCGTTTCTGATTGGTCGATAGTACGTTGAAGGTATTTCTCTGACCAATCGAGAAAATGAAGTAAGAATGTCAGATTTCTAGCAACCAGATAATGTATAAAAGCCGATGTGATTGGCTGAATATGTAAGCTTACGTAGGGGTTATGAATATTAATTCACAACAAACTATTGTGTATACTGTGATTGATAGCTGGGTTACGATGCTCAAAATAGCGATCGTGTTCAAGATTTTCGATTTCATTTTCCACAATATTGCGGGATTTAACCAGTACTTGTTAATGATTTTATAATGAAGGGACAGGGCTGGCCGGCTAGGGCACCCACGGCAACTTCATTTAGGGGCACGGCAAGTGACTGCCGTCGGTAAAGGACATATTTTGAGGGCATTGCGGCAATGGGGGTGGGCACCCACGGCAATATGCCGTCGGTGCTGTGGGTTAATTCGAGGGCTGATGAGCGCCATAGCCGAGGTTATACTATTTGTTTGCTTTTTACAAGAAATAAAAGTTTTAATGCATCAAGTCATTCGATGTCAGTGGATGGATTTTTTGTATTTTGTTTCAAAGCAGAATCACACACAGAAATGTCTATTGATGACCTCGAGGTCACTACTTGCCAGGGGTAGCATTAAGGCCCGAAAGTCGGGGGTTGTTTTCCCGTGTTTTTCACTCCCGAGCTTGCAGAAAATCCAAATACATACACATGGGGTGAAAATTAAATCTCGGGGGTGAAAAATATTTTGCATTGTAGTCAGGGGTTAGACTGCCTTACTAGCCTGTATCTCGTTTCGGCCAAAGAACGTCTGAAATACATACCTGTTTTTAATGACTTTGCAACAATGTTTCTATTGTCAGCAATAACAGCTTGCATTCATACTTTTGAGTTTATATGGTGAATTTTCGTACTTGGCCATGCGTTTTGAGGTGGGCCCATTTCTGTTTCACCGACTGTTTTTCCAAAAATCGCGCCGTTTTCGGTTCAATGAAGTATATTATTAATGTTTGACATCCTACACCCATAAAAGTATACATTTTTCAACAGGAAATTGTCTCAGGAGTTCAAAAATACAATTAAAAAAAGCATAGGGTGTAGTCATAAAGAGTTAGAGATCAAAATATGTTGAAAAAAATAGAAAAAATTTTATATTTTAAAATTTACAGTAAATAAATAACCATGCACCCTATTGAAATTTAACCTGCATTTTTCAATTCTCCTCAGTTAGACCTTTCCAATGATATATAACTTGATAGGTGTTATGTTTGGTAAAATAATTTTGTGCGATCATTTTTTCAGATAAAATTTGAGTTGCAAATTTCCAGCGATTTTTGATACACATACTATAATCTCAAAAGTTGAAGAGTACATTTGCTTTATAACCTTTATAAACATTCAAACTACTTATTTGCAAATATAAGAGACACTAATAAATAAATAAAATCACTTACATTGCTTATAAAAAATGAAATGCACCGACTCTGACTGAAGTGCTGGTGGGTATCGTATCATGGTTTAAATACCAGCCAACCAACAAAATTTTGCAATGTATCTAAATTAACTTTGCAAACATAGTTTGGGACAGTTTCATGAATTTAAACAATATAACAACCTAAAAGCTAAAACACAAAAACAACTTACTGACAAATTATACAGTTTAGACTCATCTTAATAGATTATAAATAAATAAATAAATTAAATAAAAGAAGAACATAAAAATTGGATGAAATTATACCCCAATGTCCAGGGTTCGCAGGTTTTTTTATGTTGAGAAAGATGTTAAAATACAACAAATGGATAAGTATACAAGAATCCATTCTCTTGAATCAACAGGGTGTGATGGAAAGGTGAATGTGAGAGAACTGACAATGCTATTGTTAAGAGTGTAATCAACTGGTGTATATGAAAATTACTCTCTCAATGTGAAAACAAATCGCATGTTTCTCTTTTTAAAGGACTTTTCTGTGGAGGCTATGACAGTGTTGAACGGACTCTTTGGCTGATTCTGATGCATTTATAGTCTTATAGATACACTACCTCTAGATTAAATACAAATCTAGTTAGTGAGGATTCATTTGTAGCCATAAAAAACCCTCATCTGATGCCATATGATAAAATACCGATTTGGACCTTCATCGGTCTGGCTGGACGTTCTGCTACCCCCCAATTTTCTCATTAAAACTATAGGTTTGATCTTGTAATTAATCCTACATTTTTTATACATGTTTACTGGCCTGCACTTTATTTAATTCTACTCAGAGCATATTAAATTTGTAGTGTACACAAAAATTTCACTCCATATTTTCCAGCACGATCTTGCGCGCAACTTTTAGAATTTCAATGGCATTGCTTTCATGATTTTATTAAATTTAATATTAAATTAAGTACCAATTAAGAATAAAAAAGTCTTCAACCTTGGTTTATATAACTCAATGATTCAATAAAGTAATATTTCTTGGGTATTGTGATCTATATAGCTTACTCTTATAATGTTCCCATATTTCCTGCTCCCCCTCATCCTGCTCCCCCTCATCTACCACCGTGCAAAAATGGCTATTTGGGGTTAATTAATTAGCAATTACTCAAAAACAAGATAACAACAGGCATTTTTGTGACTTTTAAGTAGATGACATATATATTCCGGCAATTTGGTACCAAATTTGACAATGTAGCACATGAATTTAAAATTATACACCCTTGTTAATTTCCATGTTTGTTGCACACATGAAACAATACCACCTATTTGTGGGCTCAGCTCAAAACGCACAGCCACACATCATAAATAAGTGAAATCAGAATATCCTGAAAGGAATTTAGGTAACAAATTGAACGACACTGACCTCGCAGCAGCTAATGTTTTCATGTCAACATGGCGAATGAATGACGTAAAAATTTGACATTTGTGAACTATGTCATGAACTTTGATACAACTTCCGGGCAGCTGAACACACTTTTGGGCGCCATTAGCGTGAAACTGTGCTTGTGGCAACACCTTTGATAAGTTTTTCTGTTTGTTGAACTGGCAACCACATGAACCTAGTGTTACCACGGCCATTTGTCAACATGCTCTGACATGGCGTCAATCACAAATAGCATTCAGCACAGTGTGCGAGAAAAATATCTTGAGCAAATGGTAAGTTATGTTTAGAGGATCGCATTTCCATCTACTACTTACGTGTTCGCCGGTAAGTCAATACAAAAAGTAAACCATTTTGGGGGCTGTATTTGGTGTACATGTGACGTTTTGAACAGAGTAAAAAACGACCATAAATTCAGACTTGCTCATTTATACGCGCCGAATCATGTACCAATACACACAGAGTCTTAGCCAGAAATCAGAAACCACCCGTCCAAGCAGACACCAAAATTTGACCCTCAAATATAAAACAACTTGTCTATACCCATGGAAGGGTCACTAGGGTCAAATATGTCCTGATTTGGCCTTTACATGTCACTCTGAATTAGTCTCAAGTTCATATAACCTTAAAATCATCTGTTTTAGAGGTATCACATCTGTAAAATCCGTTAAATCCACCCGTCTAAAATTAGATTAGGCCGTCTTAAAGACGGGTGGACGCATGGCTAGCTAAGACCTTGAATACACATGTGTGTATTGGTACATGAGATCAGGTATAGTCAGGGGTAGGAGTAAGGTCCAAAAGTGGAGGGTCAGAGTTCACCCCCGAGCATGCACATATTCCCAATATAGAGGGTGAAAAATTAATATTTTTTAAATTTAGGGGGTCATTCACCCCACGATCGGGGGTTAACGCTACCCCTGCAGTACTTGCCGATCTAACATTGCCTCTGATTGGTCAGTTACATGATATTGATATGACATGGTCTCAGATTTGAAGCAGGTTTCACTGCCAAAGTGTGTAAAAATTCACCTCAGAGTGAAAATAGCTATGTTAAATTTCTAAGGTGTCTTTTCTAGGGTAGGGGCCTAAAATTGTTTGTAGAACATGATTTTTTTGTCAAAACGCGTGCATCGTACATCGTTTTGCTACAAAATGTTGATTTGTGGCCGATTTTGCCCGAAAAACACACTTTTTGGGTTTCAAAAATTCTCACATGCCAACTTTGTATACTCATAGAGTCTACAATATACATACATTGTAGATATGGCGCTTTAAAATGTTAACATATCAGCTGAGGGTAGGGGAGATTGGGGTTAGTTGGAACGCGGGGTAAGTTGAAACATTGTATTTTTTCTGACACAAACAAATTAATTTGGTAAAATACTGGCACCTAGTAATAGGTATTAGTAAGGGTCATCCACCAAATTAGCAACAGCACTGATGCCCCACCAGTGTTGGCTTGGGAAAGGAATATCTGTTTTTTTACTTACTGACTAATTTTTATACCCCTCAGAAAAGATGCGTTATCTCCATGTTGTTTGAAGATTCAGGGGATTATTTTTTGAGTATCATAAGCACTAGTAGTAAGTCCCAGAATAATGTTAAATAAAAGTTTTATTGTATTTCTTATTATTTGTGTAATGAACTTTGAAATGTAAAAATAGGCATCGGGGTTAGTTGAAACTTTTGAGGTGGGGTTAGTTGACACATGAAAATCGCATAGAAAAATATGGTTAAAAATTTGACTTTAAAAAAAAATTTAACATACCATTTCTTCAATATTGCTTAAAATATGGTTAAAAAGCAATAGTACAAACAAAAAGTGCGCACAGAAAGTACATTTTATAATATTTTAGGCTTCTCATATTTTGGTCCATGGTGACACTCGTCACCTTGTGTCCAAAGTATTGACCCGCACTCCCACATATTTATTTATTCATTTTTTCACACTGATTGTATGTTAAAGGGTGCCTTCAAGGGAAGTATAACCCTAACAACACTATAATAATTATTTTGAAATTTTTACAAGCCATGTTTCAACTAACCCCAACCTATGATTCAACTTACCCCAGGGGTGGGGTTAGTTGAAACACTTTTTTTCAAATTTTCAAATTGGATTATATGAATAATCATAAGCAGGTCCAATAAAGTTTAAGGCTGTATTTATAGCATGTATGTATATGTTTATACTGATATGGTTAGTGTTTCTTGAAAGTAATCGGTTTGCATTAAAAAGATGATTTTGTGAAAAATGTTTCAACTAACCCCAATCTCCCCTACTATTTGATGGATTCAGGTATTTGTTTTGTGATTGACATAATCATTTGCGCGCCAGAATCATTCAAATATGACATGCCTCGTGACAATTGACATGCCAAAATAAGCCGTTTTCGGCAAAAATATTGATTTGAAAAATCATAACTCTTGATAGGAAGGTGCTACAGTGATGGTTGACCTACCAGTCTGCAGTATTGAATGGGCTTTCATTTGATACCTAACTTTGTTCATTTTAACTAAGGGAAAGACTTGCAAAATGTAAAAATGTTTCTCTACCCCTTAAAATTTTGATGTGTGTAAAAATTCCGCCATTTATAAAAATCGGGATTACAAGAAAACGACAAGAGCTAATAGGCTTGAAAAACTAATCAGTTATTGCACAGTATAAGTTCCTACTTGTGACATCTGTAAATTACGTAAAATTTGGCATTTTGAAAAATTGCAAAAAAAAAAATATGAGGGCGCCATGTTTAAAAAACTAATCAGTTATTCCCATGATACAGTACTACAGGGATATAGTACGGTACCAAACTTGTGCTAAAATGCATATTTTTTGAGTTCTAATTTTTTGACACCTTGAGTCAAATTGGGCTGATGGGTCCACCACCAGAGTTCCTCTCGAGCGATCTCCGACATCGGAACCGCGAGGGATATTGGGTGCCGACTGGGCCTGTAAAAGGCTAGAAGGTGTAGTTGTATAGGCCTCATGTGAAAACGGCAGTACGGTACGAGGTCTACCATACTGGCCATAAGGCCCAAAACCTTCATCCATGCCACACCGGGTGCCGCCTCTGACTCGGCCAAGAGGCGGGCACACCTCGCCATGTCCGTCACCCTCTCGGGTGAGGGCGCCGCGATCCCCTCCTTGAGGTTGATCTGGGCCCCTAATAATAGTGGTCTCTTAATTACTAACGTAAAAACTTATTCTGCTAAAACCTTTTCAGATGTGCTAATAAACATTGTAGGCTTTCAAAAACAGCAAGCATGTAATGATGAGTTATGTTGCCTTACTGAGATACAGGGTGTTCAAAAGTCGCACATAATTAAGATAATTTTTATGATTTTTATAACATTATCAATCAAAACTTTTTCCTCCAGGCCCTACACAAAAACCAGTGGCATATTTGAATTCCTCATCAAATTTCCATCAAGAAAATGCTAACTTTCACAGCAGTGGGGTAACTCCTTCAAGAAATATGATAGTCAGAACATTTCGGAGCATAAATAAATACCTAGTACAGTAACGTATAGGAAAAGTCTAGAAACCATGACACAGAATGCAGCACACTTGCAACAAATTAACTTTACTTGGAGTAAAACTGGTCACATTTCAAACTAGACATAAATACCAAAACAATGGTACATAATCCATCTCAATACCTTGCTGGGTTATGAAGTTACAGTAAAAAATATATTTGTGATGCGTTAAAAATCAACATTCCCTAAGTTTAACACATATGCCTCAACTGTAGGATCCTCAACCGTAGGATCCTCCACCCCTGACTTCACATCGTTTGAATTGCAATATCTCAAGAAGTAAATAAAGTGTGAAGTTCTTTCTTTCCACACATTGAGCTAGATAAATAAGCAACAAAATGAGACCAAAACTAGTTCAGTACCCCTCTCCATTCTTGAGATCTGGGACAAAACATCCCAATTCCCAAATAAAATGAAAAAATGTAACACCTCCACCTTTTCCAATACCCCAATTCATGGCGCACAACCATAATCACTATTCGGATAATAGAATAATAATATGATTTATTTATTAATTTACTAAGAAAATTAGATAAAAAACATCCCTTCAAAAGCGGAGACTGAGAGTGCTACAGTTCAGATTGGTTTTGATAATACGTACGACATAAGAACTGTGTACAAATGATGATTACGAAATAGTTTAGAAATGACCTGTTGTCGAGTGATCGAGCCGCAGGCATATCGACGATCTGTGCTCGAAAATGTTATTTACAGGATTAATTTTGAGAAAAAAGGAACTAAAGTTGTTATCATGATTTTCGTTGATGAATTGGCTGTGGTAATGCTTATGAAATTACACCGAGGACTTTTTCTATGGTTGTCCATCGAACAACTGCCTACTTTACTACTTGTCCGATCATTATTTTGGTTCTTCAATCGGACAACCACTTTTCGAACACTGGCTTCATACACTAAGTCCCAAGCCTCGAAATAAGCAGATCTGGACCAGGAGCCACACATTTGGAAAAAGCGGCTCCTGGTCCTGTGATTATCTAATGAACCAGGAGCCATTTTTAAAGAGCTAGGAGTGATTTAAATTTTAATTGGACATGTTAAATACAAAAACAGATTCAACTACTAGACTCTATTTGAAAATAATATGTAGAGCCTGGTTCACATGATTTTGGTGCGGACCAGGAGCCAAAATGTTATGACCATTGGCTAAATTGCTCCTGGGTGCCTGTTTATTTTGAGGCTTGCTAAGTCCAGAGGTGATAATTGGTGCACAGTACATGCTGTGGCCCAATTTAGGCCTAAAACAATGTGTTTCAAGAAATGCCTTATTCCACCAGAAAACAATAACCAAACTCTTCACAATAGATATGTCTCATTTGACTTAAAATGCTTCAAAACACATAAAAATCGACATCTGCCAGACACTTTTTGTGCACCATTTATCAGCTCTGGGACTAATAGGGGGCTATCATTTTCTTCGGAAGGAGGGTCCCATATACGGGGCCAGGGGTTATAGAATATTAAGGGCTGGTGACTCAGGGCTTATTAAGGGCTGGTGACTCAAATTTTTACGCGCTCTGCGCACATTCTTTGGCTGTTATGTACGGTAATGCAAAAATTTTGCATGCTCCTTCTTTACACTTAAAATTTGAATGCACTCTGCGCACTTTCTTCGCTCTAGTGCGCTCCGTGCCTTTGTACCAGCAATGAAAAATTTGTCTTGAGTTTGTGTGTGTGTGTTGGGGGGGGTGTCATAAAAATTTTCGACCCAATATAGGGGGGTCATACAAAATTTAGCCAGCGATTGGGGGGTCATCAAAAAATTGACTCCGATCACCGACCCCCCTTCCGAAGAAAATGAGTAAATGACATCCCCCTTAGACTTAGTGCATGGACCTGTGTTTGCATCATACATGGGTCCCAGTGGGTGCACCTGACGTTGAAATCAGGTTGAAATTTCGATGTCCGGATGTCAAAATCAGGTTGAAATCACATTGTATTTGTGGACATGACTCAAAAAAATAAAATTGTCTATGTCGTTTAACTTTTATAAATTCCAAACAGATGTAAGGGTCAAGTTATAAACTTTTTTCGGTATTTTTCTAACAGTTTGTTTAAAAAAAATAGTTTCTTGATACCGGGTATATTTTATGAAATATGGTCTTCAAGAAATATCCATCACATTTTAAATAACCCCCGTAAATTTTGTCCTTTCATTGTGTTTTCATAGCATATGATGTAGCACGAGTTACCGAGAGATGCATTTTTTTTTATTTACAAAATGCTGGCAATTTAATTGATTCCACTTATTATTTATCTTCTACTGTATTGCCTTGAGTAAGAATAAGAAATTGAAATATACAACACATAATAATGACCCATTTAAAACTGTAGCACGAGTTACCAGTAGCACGAGTTACCAATTGTACAATGTAGCACGAGTTACGGTACCAACTTACCATAGCCCACTTCCCCATGTACCAGCAAAGTAATGCAATTACCACTTGGCAACAATAGAGAGATCTCCTAACTACATGAATATATGTGACCATAGTAACAACTTTCTAGCAGTAGTGTAGCCAGGGTGGAGGGGGCAGGTGTGGTAGAATTACATGGTTCATAATTAAGGTGCCCCCCCCCACACACACACAAACACACATAAGGTTAGGAAATTTATACAAATAATATGCAAGAGAAAAGTGCCCTTCTGACAGAAAAATGAAAGTAAAAATATGGAAGGCAAAGATCTAGAGAAAAAGTTCAAGGAGCCAGTTTCCCCCCTAATCATGTGCCAAAATAGTGTTTTAAATACCAAATTTTTGCGCACACATGCCAGTTAAGTCCCTTTTTTACTTTAAATTGTGCAGTCTCTCTAAACAAATGCTATAGTATATATCCCATTACTAATTACCTGCTCAAAATGATGCAACCAAAAATTTTAGTTCCCCCTCTAGGATCAAGCCCAAGAACAAACCAATATAGATACTGGAAATCCTGTACTAATAGCTAACAGCCACAGTGACATTGTTGATACTGAGATTTGTATAGGAAATTGGGAATAGCCATTAAGTATGGTACTGTATAAATGCTCGCTTTTTCAAATTTCAAATAATGAAAAATGAAAGTAGAAAAAATAATGAATTATAATGAAAAAGTTGCCTCATTATGTTGCCGAAAACACATTACGGGAAACTCGGCATCAACTTTCATCAGCCTAACATGAATTACTCAAGAATGTTCATACTGAAGCTAAGGAATAAGAAGTGTATCTGACAGTACAATGTACATGTACATGTACCTACTACCCTTGACTCTTTTTCTGTCTGGAAATCCAAATTCATCCCAAAAGGACGGTAAAACATGTAAAAAGTGTCATCAGCAATACTGCCTGTGGCATGCATGTACAGGCTTGTTTTCTATGCCGTCTATATAGTTAGCTTGGAGTATGGCTAACATGGACACTGCATGTGGGATTATGTGTGTAACACTGTATTTTCACGTTTTTGGTGATAATGGTGTGAAATCATGATGTTTGTGAACAGTCATGCAATCATAAAAAAACAGAAAATTGGCAGCATTGCAAATTTATCCATGTGGCCCATTTGCAAATCAGCTAGGCAAACATAATGCTTTTAGTTACAAGTATGCATGAGACAAAAAGGTTCAAGCAAAGTGTCATGAAATTTTTATTGAAAAATTGAAAAGAAATAAAAGGGTCTTTCCAATGTACAAAAAAATGTATGTTGCAGGGCCTAGTGCAGTACATGTATGTACATTGTAAATTATGCAATGTACTTGGTAGAATATTATAGGCTAAATGCATAGTAAGCCCAGGTGGTAACTATCATTTGAAATGTACAATTTTCCTTGGTAACATTTTTAAAACAAAAATTGTAACCTTCTTTGTTTTGCTTTTTGTGTATCATTCCAGGCCTGCAAGTGGGCAGCCAATGGAGGCGCTACAGTCTCCGTACAAGAGATCCAGACCACATAGTCCACCGCATAGGGAGGTACCACGCGGCTACCACCTCTATGTGGGACATGGCTCCCACGAGCCACCATCTAGTTACTCTATGACTGGGTCGCAGTATGCGGCTGGGATCTATGCACACCAGGCTGCTGCGGGTGACCATGTAAGACATCAGGTAAGTCACATGTGTGAATCACATGACTAACGCACAGGGGTACCCACCACCTCTATGTGGGACATGGCTCCCATGAGCCACCATCTAGTTACTCTATAGGCACCAAGCTGCAGGTGACCATGTAAGACATCAGGTAAGTCACATGTGTGAATCACATGACTAACACACAGGGGTACCTACTGGACCTCTATGTGGGACATGGCTCCCATGAGCCACCCCAGAATACTCTCTGACTGTGTCACAGTATGCGGCTGGAATCTATGCGCACCAGACAGCTGCAGGTGACCATGTAAGAAATCAGGTAAGTCACATGTCAATCACATGACTAACACACAGGCCTACCACCTATAGATCTGCAATGTGGAATGCAATTTTCCAGTTTTAGACAAAATATGATTTTTTTCCTTCTATAATATTTTATAAATAGTACCCGGTATATCATCCTTGGGCAGGAAAAACCTCGTGTGTCATTTGCCCCTGAACATGTTTAAAGCAAAACCCCTTGTGTAACTGGTTGGCAAGTTTGTTTTAAACATGTTCAGGGGCCACAAACACATAGGAGGTTGTTCCTGCCCAACGACGGGAAAAAATGATAATATATCATCGGGCTTTTCCAGTTGAAATCCATACACCCCCTATGGAAGACCTGGCATTAATCTCCCACACAGGGTGTGTGACTTTCAAATGGGGTTCCTGAATGGGTGACTCCATTTAAAATCTACATTCCCTGTGTGGGAAATTAAGGCCATGTCTTCCATATGGGGGTGTACAGAATTCAAGTGGAATAGCTCATTGCATCAGTTTAGTCTAGAAGCTAGGCCAAGGTTGGGCCACGAAGCTGATAAGCTTGGAAGGTCTGAGCACTCGTTATCTGTGTTTATTGTAGAGTATTTGCTTTTGAAATGATCAGAAGTGAAATATTTGATAAGAAAACGGTGATACTGTGTCAACAGGGTTGTAGCTACAGTGTAGGGCAGTGGGCGGTGGAATCCACCACTCATGCTACAGCCCACCACTCACATGTGCTAGAGCCCACCACTCATGCTAGAGCCCACCACCCAAACTACACCAGGCACAAAAAGAAACTCGTCAGTTATAGTCATCCTTGCTTTTCAACAACTTGATAATTTTGGATTATTCTGAAATATACATTTTGTGAACATCTAACAAGAATAGACCGAGATATATGCGTTTCCAAATCGTCAAACCCCAAAATCAAAAGTTGCAATTTCAACTATTTTCAATGGGAACGCACCGGTGTGTTCCACACAAGCACCACGGGCCAATCAATAAAGCACACACTGTGTAACAGGCACAGTTGAATCGTTAAAATTGCACCTTTTGATTTTAGGGTTTGAGGGTTTGGAGGCGCATATCTTGGCCAATTCTTGCTCGATTTTCACGAATAGGGTGAAATCAACAAATAGTCCAATCAACAAAATGTATATTTCAGAATAATCAAAAATTATCAGGTTGTTGAACAGCAAGGATGACTATAACTGACAAGTTTCTTTTTGTGCCTGGTGTATTAAAAATACAATGTATTTTACCAAATCAATCCTTAAAGTGTCCTCTTTTGTTAAAATCTTGCTAAATCGAGCATAATTCTGTAAATTGCCATTGGGTACTCAATTTCTGCGAGCTGCAGCCATGTGTGTCAACATAAAACTCCAGACGAGATAAAACCAAAAATGATGTGTTATCTGATTAGTTACGTGCGAAATGCGAAAAGGTAAAATTTACTTCATGTACAACGGAAACAAAAAAATATTATTATCATTAGGGCTCAACCGATTATATCGGATCAGTTATCGTATCAGCCCGATATTTGCGATATCGGTATTGGATCAGATATCAGTAACAAAAAAAAAAGTTGAATTTTTTGAATTTTTTTGTTTCAATTTCTATTCTGAAGTACATTTGTACTAGGATCATTATTGGTTGAGCCCTAATTATTAAAGGGGCATTTCATGATACACAGCCTCATCCTCCACTTTTTCTCAAACAGATTTTTATACCACTGGAAACCTCTGGCTGCATAATGTTTAAATGTATGTGTAATTGTGTATGCAAAATTTCTTTCAGATTAATTTGTTTAGCAAAAATATCATTAAATTTGAATTACATTCTGGTATAGCAGAACATAATTCAATACAGTACTGTATAAGTGGTAATTTTCACGAGGGTTTTATTTTCGTGAATTTCGTGATTAGCGCTCCAACCGCGAAAATAACACCTCGCAAATATATGCAATAATGTATTACAAGCATAGGGAAGGACTGGGCAATCGCGAAAATAAGATTCACAAATTTTTTTTAGGTAAGTGCAGTGTCATGCCTGATAAAAGGAGGATGCTAGGATCACAAAATACTCCTTTAAGTCAGTATTTATTATGCCAGGGTTTATTATAAACATTGAATGCGCAGATCATGTGGGCGCAAATATATTTTGCTGATTGGCTACCCTCGCAACACCAACAATAGGGCATTTAATGCAAAAATATTTTACTTGTCTTTGACTCGTGCAATATTTTTCTATCTCATGCAATACATTATATCATACTCAAAGCTATCCGATATTATAAAATGAAGAAGTTTAGTACCCCTAGTTTTATCTAGATCTGTGGCATGAGATGTATTGAGAAATTGTTTTTTTTTTTACAATATTTTTAAAGAAGGTTTCAGTAGTTCCCCTATGACAACCCATCTCTTACACACACGTTTGATTTGTTGTTTTCAGGGCATTCCGGCTGTAGATTATAGAGATCATCACAGAGATCAGTATGGAGGTCCAGCAGCTCAAGCAAATATACGTAGGAGACCGTCGCTTCTCTCTGAGTTCCATCCCACGGATCGAGATAGGTAACACTTCATGCCAATCATTTCACAATAGATCATTTGTACATATGGAGGAAAAAGATAACAGACCGCGTACAAGCAGTCAAAAGTCTCAGCATCACCTGATAATGAGGGCCGATTGTTTCATGAAATGCGACAGGCAAAACTGCTATGTACTCACTGCGTATTTTTACAGTTTATCGTGGCGAAGGTACACAACGCTCTATCGTGTACATACGAAGGCACACATCACTGACGTGATTGTTTACACAAGGTACAATTGGAACAATTGTCCCTCATGAATATGGGAAAATTCACAGCATACAATGCACCTGGGGACTTTGACTGTTCATACATGGTCTGTAGTACTAGTAGTCTGCATGTGTTTGTACATGTCTGAAAGATGTCATTCAGGTTCAGGTTCACTATGCAAAAAAAATAAGAAAAAAAACCACCTTGATTTGCTAAGAATTGAACATGGAACCTGTCTCATCAAATCA
Source organism: Amphiura filiformis (assembly GCF_039555335.1). Lineage (NCBI taxonomy): Eukaryota > Metazoa > Echinodermata > Ophiuroidea > Amphilepidida > Amphiuridae > Amphiura > Amphiura filiformis. The sequence goes on along the minus strand of NC_092629.1, from coordinate 53,800,934 downwards.
CTCTAATAAAGTGACAGGGGTGTCATTGAAGTTGGAACAGATTATATAAGCACTTAACAATTGTGGGGTAAATACTGTATTTCCTCGATAAGTCGCCCCTTCAAATAAATGCCCTCCCACCACTTTTTTCAACCAGGATGTCTTAAAAATGCCGATATTTCTATGCTATCTTGTGTTGTAAGCTTACCAAGTTTTACACATGGTCGATAATAGCGTTGATAATCGGTGAAAATCTGGTCGGACACCCGGAAGTGAACCAGAAGTCAAGTGTTCCTAAGTTTATAGTTCGTCATTTCAGTGTGAGTTTTAAGCTTACCTAATGATTTTAACGGGAATTACCGTTCAAAATTGACCTCTAATAAATGCCCCCTGTTTTGAAAATGCAATGCCCCTGGGTGTCTATTTAGCGAGGAAACATGGTAAATAAAAAGTGCATTTTGCTGACAGGGTAAAATAATGTAGGAAGCATTGAGGTAGAGGGCCAGCTGTGTCTTGTCTACATGTTCAATGTGGTGTGCATTGTAGGCACACTGACATGTTTTGATTTGTTCATATCCTTCCTATGCTGGCTCTGTATCTGGGTCAATGGGGACATAGACCTAATAACCTGTTATACAATGTACTCCCATCTAAAAATAATATTATGGCATGTTCTGGGCAGTGTTTAGAGAGCTGTGATAAATTATACAGTATGCATGTTATGTTTTATATACTCAAATGTAGCATAGTGTTGCCAAACCCGCGGTTTGGTAGCCTAATTGGGTGGTTTTTGAAGATTCCCCGCGACTTTTGAAAATTGGTGACTTTTTAACATTGGCCCCCGTGACTTCCAGTCGTTTCCTGTCCCATAGGAACCAATGGTTAAGAGAAAAAATTGGGCGACTTTATGATTATTTGACCCACGATTTGGGCTGAAATTTTTTTGGCAACTCTTAATGTAGCATACAGTTGGCACAATATGGTAGTAGTTCATGAATCATGACCTTAAAACCAAAGTAAGGGTTCAATTTCAAAAATGAATACATATAACCATAAATTAATTTGGTCTTACACTGTATCATTCTGCTGTGTGGTGTGGGTATGGAAAAAAAAGACCTAAAAAGGAGGTTTTGGAAGAAATTTGTTAAATGTAGATTTTGCTCTGAAATAGTTATGTTCAGTGACGGATAAAATTGGCTGTATGTAAATTGTATGTTTATACAGGAAAATTGTAAGAGATTTGAGTTTCAATAATTTTGACCTTTGCTGCAAAGTAATTCTATGCTGTATTATTCTGTATTTTACCATTATTTACAAAGGAGTGAAAAAGGTGCATGGGTAGTAATTCCATTCACTCTTTATTATAGTCACTAAAAATTAAAAAAATTCCTAATCTTACTGAGTGTATCAAGTGAAATTTAAATTGCAGGAAAAGTTCACCATTTCAATTGTATGATAATCCTGTGACCATTTTTGTGTGTTCTGTTGGTGTATGGTATTTTGCATTTCATTATTTTCTTGTTATTGGAAACTGCATGCTTAATCATTTCTGGACAATGCCTGTATGGAAATTGTGCATTTCACTAAAAGTTTAAAAGCTCATAAAGTATAAAATATTGATAAAAATAAAGTGCTGTTTGTAGCAACAATTTGCTAAAAATATTTGATAAAAAACTGTTTGCTTTTTATATTGTAGAGGGCCTGAATATTACCGTCAACCGACCTTTGACCCAGTTCGAGGGGCAGTCAGTAGCCAAGCAGACAGCGATGTAATGACACCAAAGCGCCCTCGCCTGGCACCCATGGATTTGAAGAGTGAAGTTGATGCCAAACCTCTGCGTCGATCCATGCATATGGGTAGTGAACAGCGTGCGACACAGCCAGTGTCTCAGCAAGAAGTTAAAAAGGTAGGGAGGGTTTTATTCATATTGCAATTTTGAGACATTATACTTTCATTTCATGTCATTTATTTCAATTAGCCTACACATTTTAAACAAACATCTATATAAGTATAAAAATCATCAAAATCTGTAAATAAATTGCATTTTTGGGGGGTAATTGTTTTCTATCACATACGGTTTTTCAGTCAAAATAAATCTCCTCTTTTGCCCATGTTTTTTTAGTCAAAATAAATCTCCTCTCTTGCTCCAAACTCATCCAATTTTGGCTTTAAAATGGCTGATTTTACAAGCATAGAGAGCAAATTTTTATAAAAATCTCAAAAACAGAAAATCTGGTTTGGCTCACAGTTTTGGGGCATTATTTTTTCCTTGACTAAGCTATGATTACATTTGACCAGGCTATCAGACAAACACTAGGATCCACAACATACTCATCTATCAGGGCACAGTTTTTCAACTCCAATACATTTGTACATTTATTGAATGACCTTTGAAAATTTGGGTACAAAAACTCATACTCTGCAACTTGAGGTCAAATTTTGTACTAGGATTGTTTGATTGACGTTATTGAACTGTGCCATTGAGATGAGGCCATTGTGGTCCATAGTATACTGCAAATTCACTTTTGCAGTAGCTGAACAGCATGGGAACATGTGCACACCTGAGCCAGAAGAAGTTTAAAAGCATATTCAGAACAGGATTAGCACTTGGGACCCTAAACTACTTATGTAGCTTTACAAAAAGAATCTATGGACCTACCAGGACCAAGTTTAAGAGGCTAGCGCTACCCGTGGTCCAGAGACTCCATCCAAAACAAAAGTGACTTTACTAATGTTTGTCCGTAGTTTGAGTGACGGGTCATTATTTCTTGGTTGCTATGGTAATTGCACATGGCTTCATCGCCGTGGCAATGACAGGTGGATTAGGGACAGGAAAGCATAGTATGACAAGTGGCTTCCTCTGCCATGTATTGTTTTATTGTCATGTTCCTTGTCAGGGTTGCCAAACTTGCGATTTGGTAGCCCAATTGGGTGACTTATATGAAGATTTTTCCCATGACTTCTTTAACAATTTCCTGTGCTATAGAAACCAATGGTTATGGTTTTTAAGAAAAAAATTGGGTGATTTTTTAACATTGGTGCCCGCAACTGTTGGTAGTGTTCTGTTCCATAGAAACCAATGGTTAAGAGTAAAATTGGGTGACTTTTTGATCATTTGATGCACGATTTGGGCGGAAATTGTTTGGCAACCCTGTTTGTTTTTGCGATACCTTGGATAGCATTGGTAGGAGGTGTTGCATTCTGGGTCAGCATTTTGTCTTCGGGATGTGTGCATTGGTATCGGAAAATAAACGCAGGCAAAAGGGCATGCCTGTATACTAAATACACCCACGAATGAAGGACGAGGTGATTTTGAATGTAATGTGACCATCGACCGCAAATAGGCTGTAATGTCGGCTGAGCTTGTTCTGAGATGGTCTGTTAAACCTCTTTTTTAAAAAAAGAAACAAAGTATTTCCAATCTTTTTTTTAACTACCAACAAAAAAAGTTGAAAACAAGCAACAGGGACATGTAATATCACTAATCAGTGTAAAGCTAATTTTGAGGAGAATCTGTTCAGGACCTCAAAAAGTGAAAGTGTCGACATTACAGCCCATTTCTGGTGGACTGTCAATACATTGTACATTACGCAAGTTACATACTTGTACCAAGAATCAAGATAGACGGGTCCTCAGGTGATATATCTGCAAAGTTAGATTTCAATACCGTATAGGTCCAGATTTTTAGCAAGCACAAAAAGCGTTTTGTTGATAAAGCTTTGATTTTTGTTTTATTTCGAGGCCTGCACAGAGTGATGCAGCACATACACGCCACACAAATTAATGCAAACATACACATAGTGAGCACACCCGCACCCATACTATTATTTAAAAACACACACCTGAGCACACTGATGCAGACATAAATAGTACACTTTTGTCAGCAGTGTCCATGTGTATTTGTTTTCTTTTGTTCCAAGGTTCAAGTTCAACGACGATCATTATCACATAAAAAGCTTGTCACCACATACATGTACAGGGCTTCAAACTGCTATAATATTTCATATATTTTTGTTCCTATTTTCCTATATTGTTTTAAAATTTCCTACAACTCACTATATTTTTTCCTAAAATAATTTGTTTCACTTGCATGTAAAATTAGACATTTCTGTGCACGTAGTTACATGTAGGTTTGCAGCCTGTAGATTTTATAGGCCTCTATTTTTGCCCAGTTTATTATTTATAGACTCCAAAATCATGCATGTATCCATCATGCAAAAATTAAAGTATACTCAAGAATTTGTCCTCTTTTAACAATTGTAACTTCTGATACCGTACCCACTGTATTTGTCTTCCGGTGTCCTTGTCCTATATTTTCATTCAAAATGGGCCAGGTATTTATTATTCCTAGATATTTTTTCAAGGGCTGGCTTTCAGCCCTGTAAATATTCATGATTAGTAGTAAAGATTTGTGTATAAGTTTCCTTTTTGGATGCAATTTAACGAATTGTTTTAACAGTAATTCTAAATTTATAATCCCTCAATCCAGGATGTAACGTGATAGTGACTGTGTGTGTGGGATAGCAAGTGGGCTATTCCTGTTGAAATCCATACACCCCAAAAACAGCAAATTTGAAAAAGACATTTCATTTCAAATACACATCACATGGCATTTAAATAAAATGGGAAAAATCACAGTAAGCACTAAATCAGTAAAATTATCACATTAAGCAGATTTTGTGAGACAATTTGGAAATACAGTTAGCACACCTGCTCTAAATCAACCAAAATTTGTGATCCTTAGCTGTACAATGTACAATAGGTCTGAGCTTGACAGTGCTACATGTGCCTGTCGGAGCCACGCATCCCTATGAACCCCCACCCCGGGTGTTTTAGACTATATCCAATTCTCGGTCATGAGAGGATGTACCTTTTTCGAAAACAGCGATTGGTCAATTCTCAAAAGCTATGTTTGCACCGTAAGAGTGTGGTCTTTGTGTAGTACGTTAAACGCATATATCTCTGCGTACCCACGTTGGCTCTCATGATCGAGAATTTGATATTTTGCCTATAATAATAACAGTATACTTGTAATGTAGGTCACATTACAAGTGATGTTACAAGTGTAAGGATTTGCACTTTGTATGAGCAGCGCATTGGCTCAATGCCAACATAATTAGCTTCCTGTCTTTACTAATAGCAAAACCAGTGAAATGTACCTGGGTTGCCAATATTTTGTGGGGTGATCAAGCAAAATCAGTAGGAAATATTGATTTTCAGATGCAGCCCAACAAAGGAAATAATTTCTTTTGCTGTCTTTTGTTTTGGAAACACTTCAACTGCAAAACTAAATGTTCAATTTCTATGGGGTTTTCTGCAACATGTAACTCTGCAAATGCTTTGTACAATCATGTAGAAAACTGAAAATTGAATATGCCAGACTTTAGACTGATTTTGCTTGATCACGCCACTTATGTGGTATGATTTTGTGTTATTTGTGACCATGAGAATTTCGGAACGTACATGTACATGTAGTTCAGTAAACCGGTGTTGCAGTAAACCGCCATAGTTTGCAAAGTGAATAGAACCTGCTGTGACAATTTGGTCAAGCTCTTCCAAGTTTTACAATACATGTGATGTAGTCTGATGAATGTTGCTTGTTGTTTTTTGTTTGTTTTTTTCCCCACAGGACATTTTTATTTTTAGCCCAGTTGTGTGCATTAGATGCTGCATGGCAACACTGAAATGAATATGCCTGGGAATTAGTGTAGTCACATACTAATGACTCAGGCATCAGAATGGGAGAAAATAAACATTAATAGGATAGATAGGACACACTGGAATGTACAGGGTGATTTAAAATGAACTGTACCCAACTTCAAAAATTAAAATATAATACTTGCCAACATTTAAATAATTTGTGTTTGTACGCTGTAACAGCATAGTATGTTTCCTATTATTGGTGAAAAAATCATGTCTTTACCTTTGATGGTTTTAAAGAAAAGTACATTCTTAGAAAACACACCAAAAACAATGTTGCACACGGATGAGTATTTTATTCAAACTATCTGTTCTACAGCATTTTGCTCACTCAAATACCCGCAGACACTTTCAGTTAAACATAAATTGCGCCTAGTTAAACATAAATTGCGCCTGTTTATATCAAAATAAAAATAAGATGAATTGATAAATAAATGCAATTAAAATTAAATACTTACCGACATTTAAGTAATTTTATATTGCAAGCTGTAATCGGGTAGTAGGCTAGCTATGTTTCCTAATATTGGTGAAAAAATCAGGTCTCAATTACGAGTGTATGGATATTGCACCAGCACCATTTCTATTTGAATTCAAATTTCCCTCAACAATATCAAGAAAGCGGGTCCTTTGTTCTACATGTATTATTTAACATGTAATCTTTGCAAACCTGACATTGTAATTCAATATCAATATTATTGATTAATAATTGAAATAACATTTGTCTTGGTTTACGCTGTACATGTAACGTAGTCATGGTTGTTGCATTTTGTTCCTGCTGTGGAGAACAGAGATAAACTTAGTTACGTGTGTTGGTCTAAAAATGGGATGATAACTTGAAAATACGATATCTTCTGACTAAAACCACTTATTATCAAAATTCAAAATTTCTACTACAGAACACTTATCACTGCTTTCTACGATAGTTTTTTGATATGTACAATATCCGCAAATATATTAAAAAAAATTGGGTGAAGTTGGGTACAGTTCATTTTAAATCACCCTGTAATACCATAGAGTTATAATACCTTCATACTTTTGTTATGAAAGATGATATTAAAATGATTCAAAAAAAGAATCATAAATGATTTTAAAAAGAAAAGAATTATAAGTCGACTTCCTAATGTTGTATGTTACAAGGCTTTCTGTTCCTGATACTATCTTTCAACAGTGTTGGAGATGTAAATGTTGCCAATTTTCCAACAGAAATCCAAATAACAAAGCAGCAAACAGACAAAGCACTTGTTAATAAGAACAAACATACAAATGAATTTGAAGTTAAACCGGGCCACCACAAGTATGAAAATAAAAAGAGTCTAAATTGTTGAATTGCAGTTGTTGAATTGTTGAAGTGCAGTTGTTGTATTGTGGCCTTACAGCCAGACATGTTTCAACACAGGTAACAAATTTGAGGAACCATGTAAGATTATGATTTATTCCTTGTTTCTGTCCAGTTTTAAATATCCATGCTATAATCTGTACTTTTTTATTTTTTTTTTTTTTTTTCAGGAGCCATTCATACCAAAAGTAGAGAACGTCTCTCCCACCCCGTGCGATGACCAAGAATCACCCTCAAAGCTATCCAAAGAAGGACTCTTACAATCCATGGAAAGGGTTGATAGGGAAATTGCAAAAGTGGAATCCCAGATTACTAAACTGAAAAAGAAACAGGTGAGAGACTTGGTTACAGGCTAAGCTTAGACTCCTATAATCCATAGGTTGAATCACAGATTAGGTCATAATCATTAACAGCCTTGGTGAGAGACTAAGCTTAGAGATTACAGAACTGAACTAGAAATAGGTGAGAGATTTCGTTAGAGACTAAGCTTGGACTCCTACAATCCTTAGGTTGAATCACAGACTACAAATGGAAAATGAAACAGACTTGGTGAGAGACTAAAGCTTAAAGACTCACAAGAAATGCGAGATTGCGTTTTCTCTCTAAGCCTAGTGATTACAATAATCAAGTCTTCTGAGCTTTTGTTATATGAATGATTTTATTTTAACCTTACAGCAAGAGCTGGAAGAGCGAGCTGCTAAGCCACAAGAACCCGAAAAACCACCGTCCCCAGAAACTAGTGGTGGTCCAGAGCCAAAACAACAGAACACTGTGCAGATTATCTATGCAGAAAACAGAGTAAGTTAAATTTGGCAATGTAGCACTGGAAATACCCTGATTAGGCCAAGATATTTTTTTTTCTTCCTTTTTTTTAAAGATTTCATAGTCAAAAATGCATTGAACTTTAAATTGTATGAAGGTTATTCCAGTTTTATATTACTTCAATCATGTTTTAAACTTGAAGTGTGGACTGTTAAAGTGCAAACAAAAAAAAGAAAAAAAAAAAAAAAAGAAAAAGAAAAGTTGAAAAGGGGAAAAAATACAGACCTGTATATTCTTTTGTACAGTAAAAAAAAACCCAAATCTTTTTTGGTGCAACTGGTATTGCATCAGCTGCTCCCAAGTTACTACAAGAGCATCAGTATTGTAGCTAGCAATTTTTGAGTGCTGGTGGCATTTCCAGAACCAAGGGTATTACAGTTCAGTGACCATTCAGATCACATGATCCAATTGCATAATTATCCGATCACTATACACTAGCTTAGTCCACCTCAGTTGCTAGGTATCCTCAGTGTATTCCACACCTGACATGTCCGTGGTTCAAAACCGGAATGCAGAACATGTCTTTTCTCTTCATCTTCTTTCATCCTTCATTCCATCTTTCCTTCCCTTTAATAAAAAAAAAGCCTCCAGTAAGTGAAGGTTAATCCACCAAATGAAGGGATTTATTCCATTTCAGATCAGATACGGCCAAAATCGAACCCAATCAGAAATGCCCGATCTGATTGCTTCAGCACTAATTTATGTTCTTTGATTGTATTGCAGAGAAAGGCTGAAGAAGCTCACAACATGCTGTCCAGTCTGGGGCCCAGATATGATCTGGTAAGATATATTTATATTCTGTTGTTGCATAGGGGAAGTTTTGTAGAGTACAGTTTGCATGCCAGATGCCTTGTTGCACTGAAACAAGGACAGTCACTTAGCATTGGTTGATTCATATGGAATGGGTTATTCCATTTAAAAGAACGGTCCATTTTCGATTTTAGAAATTTGAGATTTTGGAAATATCTTCCAGGGGGAGGGGGGGGGGGTCTTTCTCAGAGCGTGTATGCAATTCAAATGGAGCTGCTAATCGTCAGCATGCTAAGCTAATGGCCTAACTCATTTTTTGTACTTTTGAGAACAAAGAACAAAATGTGGTTCAAGAATGCATCAGTTACGTAATCGCCCAAATTATTTCGGAAATTCCCTTCCATTTGTATCATTATCATTTGTTCTTGTGCAAAGATTGCATGCTTGAACCAAATTTTGTACTTTGTTCTCAAAATTTCAAAAAATATCTTAGGCAAAAAGCGTAGCAGGCTGACGTAATATGTTCATTCCATTTGAAATTCTTACTCCCTCTGTGGAAGATATTACCAAAATCTTCCACAGGGGTAGTGTGGATTTTAAATGGAATAGCCCAATGTACCACAGATCACAAACCAATGGCTAGATGTTCACGTCCGAATACTTTCACATAAAATATGTGACCAGCTCCAACAAAACCCGGAACAAGTCGCCAGGGACTGAATGGACTTTCAAATCCTTGAAAGTATTTTTTTTAAAAGATGTTTATTTAATCAATAATTGACAGTTGAACTATGATAATCCCTATTCAATCCTGTGTAAAGCAGTAAACTAATTAGCTCATTACTCAGATTAGCAGTTAGGCAAAAAATATGTAGGTATCATTTACAAAATTATCCATATCTTGAAAAGTATCGATGCTATGTATATAATTTTGGTATCATTTTGAAGCTTATTGTCCCGTGCTTACATTTTTATACAAATCATGAAATATCAAAAATGCAACTTGTTCCTGGTTTTGTCAGGATGGGTCACACATATGTTTACGTAATTTTTTAATTAGGCATAGCTCTCCAAAGGCCAGCCCTTTTGAGATGCATTACATCCCAGTGGAAGTCCAGGCTGTATTCATTTTACCAGCAGTGTGTGGGAGGGGGGGGGGGAGCACACTGAACTGTTGCATCTCCAGCCAAGTCCTGGCTATTGCCCAATTCTTAAAGAGCTAGGATTGCAATTTGGCAACCGCATTATATAAATAATACAAAAAAGTTCATATTGCATACCAGCAATGCTGGATACCGGTACTTCAAAACTTCGAAAATTGTAAAAATACAAGAAGCCATCAAATATATATCTGCCTAGAACCCATTTGTACTACATCAGACTTTCAGTAATAAATATCTCATTCTACGGCTCTCTTCATGTGAACATTTTAGACATTGAATTTATTGTGTGTTGGATGTTGACATAGCCCGGTTATTGAAGTTCATTCTTGGCTTCTTTCTGCTTATCAAAATAAGCAACCAAACTGATGGTGAGAACCTGTGTTGCTATTTTTGCATCCTAATTTTGCTTTTGTATGTCATTTTTTGGGAAACTCTAAGGTTCTCCATATAAATTGGTAGTGCTTTGCCAGTCTGAAACAATTGTAGATAAGTTTTCAATTGTAGGGGGACATTTTTTTCAGTGAACTCATGGTAAGCCCTGTACACACTATGGACCACAATGGCCTCATCCCAATGGCATAGTTTAATAATCTCAATTAAACACTGGTAGTACAAATTTTGACCTTAAGTTGCAGAGTATGAGCTTTTGTTCCCAAATTTTCAAAGGTCATTCAATGAATGTATAATATAATGTATGATAAATGAGCATGTTGTGGATCCTAGTGACAGGTCTGTATGTTAACAAAATGTGATCTGCACCCACAAAATTAGCATTTTCGAGTCTTTCGAGTTGGCAGAGCAGAAGAAAAAAGTCCATTAATTATGACAAAATTCAACAGAAAACAAGAAATTGTGGAGGAAATATTGATTTTTGAAGACCAAAGCAAGGAGCCATCCTAACATGTTTGGTATGATTTTAAAGGGTATAAAATAAGGATATCGCGGAAAGTTATTTCACTAGGATCCACAGCATGCTCATCTATCGGGGCACATTTCTTTAACCCCAATACAGTTGCACATTCTTTGAATGACCTTTGAAAATTTGGGTACACAAACTCATACTCTGCAACTTTAGGTCAAATTTTGCTCAATGATTGTTTAATTGAGGTTATTGAACTATGGCATTGAGATGAGGCTATTGTGGTCCATAGTGTTTGGTCAACTTCGTGCTCATTTTTTTGAGAGCAGATCACAAATTTGTGCATCATGCAGCATACAAGTCATAGTTTTGTAACACTGAAAACAGCATTGCAATTTTGCAAATTTTATTCTGCCAGCTGGTAGACATATATACAGCATTGACAAAAATGAGCGTACATTTTTACAAGGCAGCTATTTGTGCTGTAACCTATTTCCATTTCCACCATGGTTTGATGAGAAACAATGATGCAAATAGGTGATGACAAATCAGCAGTCACTGAGTGTAGCACTCAAGCGTGCATTGTATACACGCACAGCGAATCTCACATAGGGCAGCTTTTTAGGCTGTTACTAATATCCTTTGAACACTATGATACACACAATGAACCTATGAGCTATTCCAGTCGAAATCCATACCCCCTCTGGAAGACATGGCCTTAAGCTTCCACACAGGGTGTAGATTTCAAATGGAGGCACCCATCCAGGTAACCCTGTTTGATATTCACGCTCCCTGTGTGGAAGATTAAGGTGATGTCTTCCATAGGGGGTGTATAGATTTCATCTGGAATGGCCCAGTGACTGGGACAAAATCACCTGTTACAGCACCTTCATGTGCAATCCCATACACAAGAGTAATACGCATCAGGCAGCTATTTGACTCTTCTTTTAGTGACAATATGCAAGCAAATGGGTAATGACAAGCTCAAAATCACAAAGTTTAACAGCTACTTATATGTTCACTTGCACAGTGTATTTACCTTCAGGCAGCAATTATTGCTAAGATTCCCTTTCTGTTTCATCATAAATCACTAAATGATTGAACAGAATGAAGCAAATTGATGACAGGGGGAAAGATCCCAAGTGTCACTCATGCGTGCATTGCACACACGCACAGAGAATCTCATGCCGGCAGCCACCACTCTAGGATCTACAGCATGCTCATCCATCAGGGCACAGTTCTTCAACTCCAATATATTTGTACATTTATTGAATGACTTTTGAAAATTTGGGTACAAAAAGTCATACTCTGCAACTTGAGGTCAAATTTTGTACCGTGATTGTTTGATTGAGGTTATTGAACTATGCCATTGAGATGAGGCCATTGTGGTCCATAGTGCCAATATTTCTTTTTCACTCAAGGTGGGTTGGCGAGTAGTAAATAAAGAATATTACTTGGGTTGTTGCTTGGATGTGCCAGAAAATGGACCGTTCTTGTAAACACAGGCTGGAAAATCAGGCCGAACTTTGCTTATTCAGTTGTAATGGTTGTTAAATTCTGCATATATCCAGCACAGAAATAGTTTGTCGTGGTAGAAATGAATCTTTTAAAAGCACTAAAAAAGCAAAATTCAAGAAAACAAGTCAAAATACAGGTCGATACTGGTCAATTATAAGCTTTTATACCAGATGCCAAACACTCGTTTTTAGCATCGCCTGGTCAATGCACTTTTACTTGAATCATACATGGTTCAAAACCCTTATCGGTAAAATATTTTGCAGTCATTTTGGACTACTGTACTGTGCACAAACATTTCACAAGAAACTGTGGTTATAGGATCAAGGATTGAGGAACCTGGAGTTGAGTTGATGGCTACTAAAGTTAGCGTAGTTGGCAGCCAGTCATCTGCTTGTTGGGTCTCACTCATGCATGCACAGTACACACGCTTAGTGTATTATGGGGAAAGAGAATGAGAATAGCTATGTTTAGGTGAAGATGTATGTATGCTGTCTGTTGCTGAAGGGTATTCTGTCATTGGGGGGGAGGATTTCAGATAGAATAGTCCACAATTTGTAAGATGCTGGTAGAAGTGTCAAGGTGGCAGATCTGGTAAATAAATAAAACAAAATAAATTGTGTGTTCCTTAGGGGGTGTAGGGATTTCAACTGGAATAGTCCAATAGTTTCTTGTGACGGCATATTACAAAATGGGCTATTCCATTTAAAATCCACAATATCTTCCACAGGGGGAGTATGAATTTCAAATGTAATGAACACATTATCAGCTCTTTGAAACTCATCATCCCTCAGTGCAAGATTCAGGTTTAAATCTTTCTCCGAGGGTGTATGAAATTTCAAATGGAGCTGCTTAATGTGTTCATTCCAATTGAAATTCATACTCCCCCTGTGGAAGATATTCCCAAAATCTTCCTCAGGGGTAGTGTGGATTTTAAATGGAATATCCCAATGTATTAACTGTGGATCATTGTCCAAGGATTATTGGCATACTATTGGGAATGATTTACTTACTGCTTGGAGCTGCATTTCAGAATATTAGCATCTAAATCGCTAGGATCCACAACATGCTCATCTATCAGGGCACCGTTCTTTAAACCCAATACATTAGTACATTCATTGAATGACATTTGATAATTTGGGTACAAAAACTCATACTCTGAAACTTGAGGTCAATTTTTGCCCTATGATTGCTTAATTGAAGTTATTGAACTATGCCATTGGGATGAGGCCATTGTGGTCCTTAGTGCATATATAGAGATTGTTTTCAAATGTGACAATGATTCATCTTCCCTACCATAGGCATCCTGTTATATCCAAGAAAGGCAGGATTGCCATACATTATTAGCCCAAACTGCAGTCAAATGACTGAAAAGTCACCCAATTTTTCTCTTATCCATTGGTTTCTATCGGACAGAAAAGTACCGGAGTTGCTGGAGCCAATGTTGAAAAGTTGCCCAATTTTTATCAAAACCAAATTGTTTCTATGGGACTGGAAACTACGCGAAGTTGCTGGAGCCAATGTTGAAAAGTGGCCCAATTATTTTCTTAACCATTGGTTTCTATGGGACAGGAAATTGTCAAAAGTCATGGACAATTCAAAAAGTCACCCATTTGGGCTACCAAATCTCAGGTTTGGCAACGCTGCAGAAAGGTTGCTTGACCTGATCATAGTCGGATCATGGGTATATAAATTGCCTTCTTCTGAGTAGTCATCTATTCCAAATAACAACCTCACTCCCACAGGCACTTTAGGATAACTTTCACTTGGGCCTACAGGTGTCAAATTGACCTGGTCTTGAGGGGGATGAGATATAATACACATATAATGCAGGATGCAAGTGACTCAGTGGTGTTCTGTAGAGGTTAGAGACCTTTGCCTGTAGTGTTGTAATGGTAATAATAAGGTGTTGCTGAGGGGGAACCTGTCTTTCAGTAGGGGATTAAGTACCTGGAGAATGGTTTTATAAAAAGTAGTAATTTTCACAGGCGTGTATATTTTCAGGATTTAGCTTGTGGCTTGAATTTTATTCCTGTTAGAGTATTAGCCCCATTCATACTATCTGCTGATTGGTTGCAAGAAGAGTATTATGATTTATTGAGCCAATCAGCAACATGGTAAGAATTGTGGTAGGGGTGAAGAGGCTTAACCCCATGAGTACTACCTGCTGATAGGCCTATGCAAGAAGACTATGATTTATTGAGCCAATCAGCAACATGGTAAGAATTGTGGTAGGGGTAAAGAGGCTTAACCCCATCAGTACTGCCTGCTGATAGGCCTATGCAAGAAGACTATTATGATTTATTAGCCAATCAGCAACACTATCAGCAACATGGTAATAATGATGGTACTGTAGGGCTGAAGAGGATTGGACTTTAAATACTGATATTTAATATCGCTGTATTTAATTGGTCGTTCAGATGATTATATGGCATAATTTACCAATCATAAACATTGTACAAAAAGGCAGTAGTTATCAAATTCATGCATATTTACTTTGCATTTCAGAGATATTACAGTAAAATCTAGCTTTCCCCAGGCTATTTGATAAATGAATGCCCCATATAGTAAACAACTATGCACTTTCAATTGTGCAGAACTGACTTGCTAGTCCTGATTTTTGTATTCAATTTTTGCGCTCCTAAATTATCACCAGCTCTTGTAAAGATACAGAACGTAAAATGTGTGAAAATTTAGTCTGGTACAAAATAAGTAGTGCTTAATTATATGGTACATTGTGTGAAACATTCCCAAGTGCATTTGGCTTACTTTGCTTAGCACTTTATATGCTTAGTTCAGGGATCCTCAATGGAGCTCAACGCAGCGGCTAGTAAAGTACCTTGATTAATCATGAAGTATGTCCAAGTAGAGCAATCCTAGGCCATATAAAGAGGCTGAAATCAAGAGATTCCAAGACCCCTGGATCCCCACTGGGGAGTTGCCCATGGACTCCATCAGAGACCCTAACATGAGCTCATGAACCCCACCCATTTGACAATTCCCTCTGCTCTCATGGATATTGGTCAGGGGTGAAATATTTCCTAATTTTGGGATTTTTGTGGTAACAAGTTACGCAATTGTATTGATATTTTAGCCCTATTTCACGCTGTCTATCAGAATTACCCCCTTTGAGTGGTGCCCAGAATTCACAAAATTTTTAAAGTGGCACTTCAAGGAATTCATTTGAGGACCCCTGGTTTAGTTTGTCATCTTTGAATGGATGACAGACAAACAAACAAACAAACCTAATCACAATTTTGTATTTGTGTTCATTTCAGCCTGTGTACAACCAGCCATCAGACATGCCTCAGTATCAAGAAAACATCAAAACGTAAGTCAACCAGGAGTAGCCAAATTTACAAGATATGTTAATGAATAATTAGGGATTTGGTTATGTTTCACATTTGTTCATCACTGTTCAACAATGTTTACTTCGCGAGGGCAGCTTTATCAAAAGCTTCTAACAATATATAAGTTTTTAATGATAAAAGTAATTTATAATGCATATATTTTCCCTCTCTGCTGCAGGAATCTGGAGATGCGGAAGAGACTCATTCTGTTCTTCAAAAAGAGGAACGAGTCAAGAAAGAAACGGGTAGGTAGACCACAGACTATGATCAAAGACCAAATTAAAAAGACTTGCGTTTGACGTAATCTGTCAATCAGACTCGGGCATGGTTTGTTTATGAGTACTGTGATGAAATTGAGTTCCTGATTAGGCTGGTAAAACAGTGTGCCTTATGGTTAATTCATACACTCCTAAATCAAAGCAGCCAATCAGCAAAGCTGTTAGAAAAGTCTGAAACATGCATTGATTGTGTATATTGTGCACTCCAGCGTACTACGCGCAGCAGTGTTTCAAGCGTTCAGCGTCGCGTAGGATTGATTCATTTTTCGGGCGGGTTGATGCATTTATATTTGGTTCTGTTTTCCAACATTTTTTAGTGATAATTTGTTATATAAAAAAAGTAAAAATCCCGTGTTTTTTCTTCTCGTGTATGAAATAGATTAATAAACTTGTATTACTTATTGCCCGAGAAATTAGACAAAATAATGCACTTGCGCTGATGTTGATCGTCTAATGCACTCCCCCTTCGGGGCTCGTGCATTAGACGCATCAACATCAGCGTGTGCATTATTTTGTCTAATTTCTCTCCCAATAAGTAATACGCGTTCATTAACCTATAATTCTGCGCCTTCAAACATACAAACCGTCTCAATAGTTGGGTCTTAGTAATGGGAAACTTTTCTTGTAGGCACCTTGTCAACAATGCCTTGAAAAGTTGCCTTTTTCACCATTTTCGGTGATTCCTCTTCTATGATCTCCACTAGATGAATAAAGCTTCCTTTTACGTGCTACTAACCAATCAACGGTCATAGGGAGTTTGATTGACATGTGACGTCAGGCGCAAGCTAGTCTCTTTAATTCTGCCCAAGATTGTAATAATATACTAGAGATGGTTCACCAACTGGCAAAGTTCAGTAAAGTGGCAAAGTCCATCATCATCTGTTAAGTGCCAATCATTCCATGAAGTGTGACGGATGAACTGCTACACCCTTTGCGCAACTGTTAACATGTATTTTTCACGTCCTCTGCGCATGAACACAATGTTCTTTCGTACAAATGCACTTAACGCTGTACGTGGCATGTTATCCTAATGAATATGCAAAAAGTGAAACTTGGACATTACAGCCGATTTGTGGTTGATGGTCATAAATGGGTGATATCAAAATCTTTAAAAACTTCCATTACAAGTATCCATTAATGCTTTTTTTACAACACTATCCCCCAAGTGATATTTAATACAAGCAACAAATCCAAGCTGGGCCTGTCAAGCTGACTGCAAGTTCAAAAGTGCACTGATTGGACTAACTCACTTCAGATGTATTTTTTCTGAAAAACCTAATTCTATTAGTCATATGTAAACAAAAAGTGAAAAATCTAACACCTCAAGCTAATCAACAACAAATGGAGCATTGGGTTATTCCAGTTGTATTACCCACTCCACCTATGGAAGACATGACCTTAATCTTCCACACAGGGAGTGTGAATTTCAAATGGAGTCACCCATTCAGTGTTGTCTGCTCCAAAATGGGCTATTCCAGTTGAATTCCATACACCCCCTATGGAAGACATGACCTTAATATTCCACACAGGGAGTGTGAATTTCATGTGGAGTCACCCATTCAGTGTTGTCTGCTCCAAAATGGGCTATTCCAGTTGAATTCCATACACCTGTGGAAGACATGACCTCAATATTCCACACAGGGAGTGTGAATTTCATATGGAGTCACCCATTCAGTGTCGACTGCTCCAAAATGGGCTATTCCAGTTGAATTCCATACACCCCCTGTGGAAGACATGGCCTGAATCTTCCACACTGGGGGTGTGAATTTCAAATGGGGACAGCTGAATGTGTGACCCACGTTTGAAATCTACACCCCTTGTGTGGTTGTGTCTTCCATAGTGGGTGTGGATTTTAAGTGGAATAGTCCTTTTGATCAGTATATAGGGCAGCAGGTGACTAGCTATGCCAAACTGATTACAGTACATGAATAACAAGCAAAATAGCTGCTGCTTATGTGTGTGTGTTTTTTTTTTTGGGGGGGTTGGGGTAAAATGCTGGATATAAAGGCAAAGAATAAAACAGCTCTACTTTGTCGCTAACACCATGATTTCAAACTTGGCAGACAAAAGAAAATTTTCTTTTAATAGAACTTGGGCACACACAGGAAACGGACAAATAACGAGGTAAACAAATAAATGAGTAAAGGTGTTTGCTTGTTATTTGATTATATACTTAATAAGGCACACCCAGTGAAAAAATTAGTCATTTTGAGCAATATTGGAATTATTACCTATAGTTGTATTAATATTTACCTAAATTTGTGATTTCAATATTTGGGACGCCTAAATATTTGGGGATGTGTAGATACACTGTATTTGAAAATGGCTGTAGTGTATGTACAGTTACTGTTCTATAAACTTTTAGGAGTTTATATTAGTGGCATTGCACTTGATTGTCATGACTTGCAAAATACTGTGAAGTATTCCACTTAAAATCCACACTACCCTTGTGGAAGATTTTGGAAATATCTTCTACAGCGGGAGTATGTGGGTGTTTTTTTTTCAAATGTAATTGGTCAGAGGTAATCATTTTGAAACCCATACTCCCCCTGTGTTATGGCTTTACCTCTCTTCCACAACGGGAGTGAGTATTGCAAGTGGAAGTTACCCAATTGTCTATTCTATTCAAAATTGATACTCCCTCTGTGGATGGCTTTAGCTAAATCTTCCACAGGGGTAGTGTGGATTTTAATGGAATAGCCCAATGTAGCCCAATTTTGCGAGTGATATGGATTAATGAAATGGGTATGCTCGCAAATATTATTTCTTTTTATTATATGGCCTTAAAGGAAATGTTTCAATTTAGTGAAAATTACATACAGCAAAGTTAATGGTTCTTATCAAATCAAGCAAATTTTGTACCTCAAAAATGTTGCACTTAACAGTATTTCACAGTGAAGATCTTACACTTCCCATAATGCATTTGTCCCATTTAAATTTTCTGCACTGATTTGCTATCTAGTGCATGAGTCGCTAGTGACGAAATGTACCTCAATTATTACAGAGCACATCCAGGTCTTGCAAAATCTGTTTATGTCTTGACTATCGACCCATGTTTAGCCAGTATATTCTCAAAATGAAAACAAAGGGAACCTGTACAAATGTAATGGGAGTATCGCTTGATGAAATGAGGTGATGCATCATGTAGCAAAGGATTCTGGGAAGGGTACGATATCTTCCCTTTAGTGACAGTTACAAAGAAAACCAGATGTGGGATATGCCTATAGAATGTTTCATGTCTGAAGTGTGATAGACGGCCGAGGAAACATATAATGCACACAGGGGGCTTCCTTTATAACTTAGAGGTCCAATCAGTGATCCCAGCGACAGTTTAAAAAAATTAAATTGTGCATTTGCTTATTAAAACTGAAGAATGAGTTATTAAAATTATCATTAGGTACTTTTGAAATGGAAGAACAGGCAAACAGGCAAACAACAAGAAAAACAACAGTATTGGCAAAGTTGAAGCCCCGTTGAAATACATAAGAGCTAATTTATCTACATAAGTAGTATAGGGCAATTACAGATGCATGTCTTCAATACATGGCTTTGATTTTCGGCTTAACTAGCAAGCAATGTTATAGCACATCTGTGCTTCTAACAAATGTGCAAAAATCAGAATTTTTGATTTTCAGAATAAGCAAATGTTTGCTGAATGGGCCTTTAAAATGTGTCAATGTCCTTCTATTTCTTTGGATATTTACGTTCTACCTTTCTTGTTACACATATAAAATGTGTTATGTTGACAGCTATACTGATTATGTTGACAGCTTATGTTGACAGATGGTATGTCATGCACTAGGATCCACAACATGCTCATCTATCAGGGCACAATTCTTAAACCCTGGTGCATTTGCACATTCATTGAATGACCTTTGAAAATTTGGGTACAAAAATTTATACTCTGCAACTTGAGGTAAAATTTTGCACATATGATTGTGTAATTGAGGTTATTGAACTATGCCATTGGGGTGAGGCCATTATATTGTGGTTCATAGTGATGGGTATTGTTGAAATATGAAAGGGATATCAACAACACCAAAAGTGTGAAGTTAAAAAAAATTGAGTAAAAGTTAATCCCAGCTTACCACATCCTGCATCCATATGTTAATTGAAAAGGCAAAGGTCATTGCCCTTTTTGCGCTTTTTGTTCTTCAAACCTTGAAGAGACTCATTGGTGATGTTGACTGCATATCTCTATTGTTGATGTCAGGCAATATTAGAATATTTTGCAGTAAACCTTTGACGAGCGTGTACTACCGCGATGTTGCAAAGTCGGCGCTAACAACGCGTACGGCGCAAAGTTCATTCATGAATTTCCACTCGGCAACAGCAGGTCACCTCAGCAGCCAATCAGAGACAAGTGCGTTTCAACGCAGTACATCATGAGTAGATGCGCGATGTAAGCTTAAAATACGCTATTGTCGATAAAGGTTTACTGCAATACCAGGTTGACATCAATAGAGCATTTCGATGAAAGTACCCAGTACTGTTATCAACATGTAGTTTTCCTGATCCCTTAGTGCAGTAAGTCATGCCTTAAAATAATTGGTGTCCCAAAATCGCACTCATTAATGAAGCTGAAGGATTGGGAGCAGTACGGTGTGCAAGAGGAATAGGTAGTAGAGCAATCATTATAATTTCAAAATGTGTATTCATGTTTACTTTTCCCAACTCTGAGAGTTTCATTGAATATTGAGGTGCAAATTGTAATGTAATGTGACTTAATAACAGTTCTTTGAACCTTTTGTTTGCATCTTTTTTAATTTTCCTCTCCAGGAGCGATTCTTGTGTCAGCGTTATGATCAACTGATGGAATCTTGGGAGAAGAGGATGGAGCGATTAGAAAATAATCCAAAACGAAAGTAAGTACATGGAGACTCAAAAGAAAGACTTATATACAGAGGGAAGGGCCTGTTTATGGTGAATATATATGTGGGTAAGCAATGTCTTCCAACCATCGGATCCAGAATGAATACTTGGGTTAGGGTTGGGAATCATTCTTAATCCGATAGTTGGAATACATCGCTTACTGAATATGTGACCCAATATGATCCACTCAGGCTAAAGTCAGAAATTTCAAAAATCGCATTCATGCCATTACTGGTGTTTTGTTTAATCCATGAACTTCAGGTCCATAATGGTACAAAGTTTTAGGGCTATTTAAATAACTTTGGTCCGATCTTCTTCTTTCGTGTCCTTACATCAAACTGTACTTATCCACTGAGAAACACACTTTTGTGCCCGTTGAGAAAATTGCGCCAGATCGTCTGTCGTCACAGGATCTTCCAAAAGCGGGCATTCCAGCAGATGCTGCATCGTCTGTGGCTCTTGTCCACAATCACACACGGTCGGGCCACTGATGTATCCCCATTTGTGAAGGGTATCCTTGCAACGCCCAACACCGGTTCGGAGGCAGTTAAGGCATCTCCAGTTTGCCCAGACTTTGTTTGCTCCTGGAGGTAGTGATTCTGTGGGTTGAATCCCCATCTCAGTGGTGGCTGCTTCAGATGAAGGCCTTTCTTTCCACATCTCAGTGCGAGCCTCTGATGATGTTGTTTGCAGAGGGAGGGTGCTTGTGAGGAAGCTTTTCCTTGACTTCAACCGTCTGGTTGGTGGTGTGTGGTTGAAGAGGGGATGTCTTACGTCCGTGGTCTGTTTACTGGCGTTCCTCTTTGCTTGCCACAGCTCTCCGGATGTCAGGTGGTGCGATACCTGCCAAGAGGTAGACCTTGTCCATGTTGGTAGGCCTTAAACATCCTGTGATGGAGCGGCAGCTTGCGTTGAGTGCAGAGTCTAGCTTCCTAGCATGTGATGATCTCTCCCAAGCAGGGCATGCGTATTCAGCGGTGGAGAAACTCAGAGCCAGTGCTGTTGATCTGATGGTATCTGGGCTAGCACCCCATCTGGTGTTGGCAAGTTTGCGCAAGATGTTGTTGCGTGTGCTGACCTTGGCCTTGGTCTTCTCCACATGGGCCTTGTAGGATAGGCATCGATCTAGTGTGACCCCCAGGTACACTGGGTTAGGG
Organism: Amphiura filiformis; assembly: GCF_039555335.1. NCBI lineage: Eukaryota > Metazoa > Echinodermata > Ophiuroidea > Amphilepidida > Amphiuridae > Amphiura > Amphiura filiformis. Next base: position 53,779,152 of record NC_092629.1, on the reverse strand, counting down.
CAGAAAGGGAGCTTGGTACCAGACCAGGTGATGTTCAACTGTCACTTGGCTTCCTTGTTGATAAGGTGGAAGGCACAGACCTGGGTCTTCCCTGGGTTTTGCGCAGAGTTGATTCTCGTCAGTAGTACTCTCCTAGTCCAGTCAGTGTATCTGTCAGAGTGTCTTCGATCACCTCAAAGCTGGTACTCTGGCTGGTTACGCACAAGTCATCTGCATATATAAACCGCTTGGTTTGGCTGTCAACTGGCTGGTCGTTAGTATAGATGTTGTAAAGCAGAGGAGCTAGGACACTTCCTTGGGGGAGTCCGTTTCGTTGTCTGCGCCATCGGCTTCGCTTCCCTCCTAGTTCAACAAAGAACCTTCTGTTCTGGAGCAGGGTTTGTAGAAGCCTGGTGAGGTGAACATCCTTAGTCATCTCAAGCACTTTGGCGAGTAGCCGGCGATGGTTGACGGTGTCATAAGCTGCAGAAAGGTCGACGAAGACAGCACCTGTGATCTGCCCTCTCTCAAATCCATCCTCAATGTGTTGGGTGAGGTTTAGCAGCTGGCTGGTTGTTGATTTTCCTGGGCGGAAGCCAGCTTGTTCAGGGATCAGTAGACCATCTACATGTGACGCTTAAGGCGGTTCAGGATGAGCCGCTCAAACAGCTTGTAGCTATGGCATAGCAGAGATATTGGTCTGAAGCTCTTTGCCTCTGATGGGTCCTTTCCTGGTTTCAGGAGTGCTATCACTCGTGTCCGTCGCCAGAGGTATATTCAGAAGCGATGTGTTGGGCTCCTTTTCAAGCCATGACTGACAACCATTGTTTTTATTTGTGTTCTAGAGCCAAAGATGCCAAAGTGCGCGAGTTCTTTGAGAAGCAGTTCAGTGAGATACGCAAGCAGAGGGAACAACAGGAGAGATTCTCAAGGTAAAATGTATACTGAGCTTCAATAACTTCACCTGTTTTACAAGACTTAACAAGATAAGCCCCTCAGTAGATACTGTTACCTCTAAATATATAGTAGGATTACTTCAATAAAGAGTGTGTGTCTGTAACCTAACTAAACTAATTATCAAAGTTGAACAAATGTCACCCCAGTCTATCTCTATGTTCAGTTGCCTCTAATGATGCATGAGCATGCATTGATAGTGTTTAAAACTATACCACAACATGGCAAAGGTTATAAATTTGCATTTTCTGAAAACAGTGAACAAGAATTCAAGGGCTACCTCCAAGATCCAAAAAACTGTCTCATAAAGTAAAACACTGAAGGCACATAAGCTATAATTATTGTTCTTAACAATTCACACTTTAGAATAAGCTACAACATGCACTGCTTTTTACACATTTCTTCTTTCAATCGCTTCACAGAGCTGGTACTCGCAGTAGTTGGGGTAACATAGCACGGAGCGACGCAGAACTGGCCGAAATCGTTGATGGTCTAAACGAACAAGAAGCCAACGAGAGGCATATACGCAGCCTGGCCGTGGTACCACCCATGTTATTTGACAGTGAACAGAGGAAGATCAAGTTTATCAATACTAATGGTAAGTGCAGAGATAAAATAAATGTTGGTATTTATACAGCGCCTTTCACATGTACCAAAGCGCTTTACATTTATTCCGCCGTCGTTAGAATATGTCAGCTGCCATACAATGCCCAAGGCATGCTCATACCTTTGGGCGGCGCCAATGGACAGTATTCATAACAGCTCCCCATTTCACACCTGGGTGGAGAGGAGTAATCGAGATAAAGTGCCTTACTCAAGGGCACAACACGATGGCGTCGCCGGGGCTCGAACCCGCAACCTTCCGATTATGAGTCGTAGCCCGTTCCGCTCGGCCACCGTGCTCCCTAAGATGGATGTGACAAGAGCTGGAGTTTTATTGCTCGCATTTGATCATGATGCTTAGCAAATGATACACAGAATGTCAGCTGATGTTACATGCATATACAGTAATCCACTTAAGGCCAAAAAAGGGCTGATTTTACATCCATACAGCAAATTAAAAGAAAATTCACAAATGGAAAATTTGGGCCGGTCGGTCCGGCAAAAAATTTTTTGTCGCCTTACAAAGGGAATTCATGCAAAGTACACTTTTTTTGTCTCGCCTGATAAGGCAGGAGACTATATAATCACTTTTCCGTATGTAGGGGTGTGCGTGCGTGCGTGCGTGTGTGTGTGTGTGTGACAAATTTGATTAAAGTTTTGGTTTTTCTCGGAGACTAGGAGTCGCACGTTTCTCAAACTTGGTGGGTGGGTGCATCTTGACCCGAGACAAAACCGGTTTGTATTGGTTAGTGGGTCAAGGTCACTGAGGTCCTCTTAGAGGTCATCTGAGGTCACATTAGTAAAAACTGTCGTATGGGCATGAAACTTGGTAGGTACAGTCAACATTTCAAGCCAAATTTTTAGAAGGTCATTTCAAGGTCACCAGGGGTCATCTGAGGTCAAATTAGTAAAAACTGTCGGATGGGCATGAAACTTGGTGGGTACAGTCAACATTTAAAGCCAAATTTTTGGAAGGTCATTTCGGGGTCACCAGGGGTCATCTGAGGTCAACTTAGTAAAAACTATCGGATGTGCATGAAACTTGGTGGGTACAGTCAACATTTAAAGCCAAATTTTTGGAAGGTCATTTCGAGGTCACCAGGGGTCATCTGAGGTCAAATTAGTAAAAACTGTCGGATGGGCATGAAACTTGGTTGGTACAGTCAACATTTAAAGCCAAATTTTTGGAAGGTCATTTCGAGGTCACCAGGGGTCATCTGAGGTCAAATTAGTAAAAACTGTCGATGGGCATGAAACTTTTTTTTTTTTTTTTCTCTCTTTTCCACTGAGCACATACTTCGGTGCCAGTGCTTTTATTTTTTGTTTTTATATACAAAAGAACAATTAAGAAAAATCACAAAGAATTACAAACGCAGCATTAATTACAAAGTGTTACTACATTTTAAACTTAAACAAAATACAAGAGCATACTCAAAAAATCATGTTATCTGAAAACCAGTCTTTAAAAATCAAATAAGATACAGTACATGTACTTACATGCGTGGTACCAAAAGAAAAATTAAAAATCAAACCTCCATTTTTGAAATGGGCAGAAAGTTTTCCTTTTTTGGCAATAAAATACTCGGTTTCTCTGTTGTTTTTAATAAAAGCCTTACAGCTCAAAAAATTAAGCTTTTTTTTTTGAAATTTGCAAACATAAATATAGTATTTTATACATAAAATTAAGTATGGAATGAAATTATATTTACTAATCCCAAAGATCATATCAAAATTTGAAATGGAAAAATCAATATCGAGTTTATCTTGAATAATTTGAACAAAGTTATCTCAAATAGGTTTAACATGCTCACATTCACAAAAGATGTGAATGATTGATTCAGGAAATTTATCACAAAAATCACAAAGTGGGGAATCTTTCCGCTTAATTTTGAATAAAAAATCATTAAAAGCAATTGCCTTATGGAAAACTTTGAAATAAAAGGAACGGAGCCTTGTATCGATAGAACATTTAAAGTTACGTAAATGAATTTCTTCCCAGTCCGTTTCTTCATGGCCATTATCATCAGAATCTTTTTCAACAACAGTTTCCCAAAAATCAATACGACTCTGTGGCATTATAGTGCCTGTCAAAATAGAATAAGAAAACCTTGGAACCTTTTGAGCCTGAAGAAGACCAGAAATAATATCATCAAAGATGTTAACATTATCAGCATTTGAACCCCGAAGCCACGAACTGGGAATACATTTCATGAGAAAATTATATTTCCTTCTGTCTTGATTTGAAATACCAAAGTCCAAAACCAATTCTTCAAACAATTTACTACCTGGTAAGTGAGGATCTAAAAAGTCGTTAATATACACAATACCCATGTCACACCACTCATCATAACAAAAATACTTCTTGGTCTTGGACCTAATATTTCTATTGTACCAAAGACATTGATTAAAACCCATGTCAGAAAAATTCTTATTATAAGTTTGTTGACAGGCCCTGTGATGGGCATGAAACTTGGTGGGTACAGTCAACATTTAAAGCCAAATTTTTGGAAGATCATTTCGAGGCCACCAGGGGTCATCTGAGGTCAAATTAGTAAAACTGTCGTGTGGGTATGAAACTTAGTGGATACAGTCAACATTTAGAGCCAAAGTTTTGGAAGGTCATTTCAGGGTCACCAGGGGTCAACTTAGTAACAACTGTTGCATGGGCATGAGACTTGGTGGGCACAGTCACCATCAGCCAGATAATCGTGCCTAGCCAATAACCGCCAAATTCATTTACCTCTACAAAAAGTAATCACAAAAGCAGGCGGTTGCGAAAGCAGGCGAGACTCGTGGTTCGAGAACCGCCTTGTCTTTCAGTACAACCAAATTTAACAGTCTCTCTGATAAGGACTATTTTTGTAACCACTAAGTTGAAATCATTTCTGAAAGTCTCTCTGATTGCAGTATGAAATGTCCCTTTTCCCGGATGTAAATGTTCGCATCGCTGTAAATGGGGAACAGCAAGTAGTGCTGGGAAGGTAAAACTCTTTGTGTGGGAATGTTCTTGATTGTTTTCTGAATGTGAAGCAAAAACAAAATGTATCACAGGGCTTCTGAAGAAACTTTATAATTTTACCATACTAAATGTATTTTCTTTGTGCCTATAGGTCTAATTGAAGACCCTATGAAAGAACACAAGGACAGTCTGAGAATGAATCTGTGGACTGAAGAAGAGAAAGAGATCTTCAGAGACAAATATCTGCAACACCCGAAGAACTTCCAGCTGATTGCTTCGTTTTTAGAACGCAAGGTAAGTGATATCAACACTTGTGAGGAATTGAAGGGTTTTCAGAAATGTGAGGAGAGTCGGTGTAATTCTTTCAGATGAAATGAAAAAAAAATTACCAGCGAGGATATTTCCCACCAACAACTAGAGGTGTGGCAAAGTATAGCAAGTGTCATATCGGGTTATTCCAGTTGAAATCATACACCCTCCATGGAAGACATGACCTTAATCTTCCACACAGGGAGCGTGAATTTCAAATGACATTCTACACCCCCTGTGCCAGAGATTAAGGTCATGTCTTCCATAGGGGGTGTATGGATTACAACTGGAATTGCCCACTGCCCAGTATCAGCTGTCTGTCACTTGGAAGTTCAAATTGGGGTTATTGATTTAAAAGGGAAAAAACGGGAGGGAAACCACCCAATAATACAAGCATCTGGTCCCAATCATAGCAATTTGTCACCTACAAATATGTGTGTTAAATGTCACAAGTCAAAATAGGGGGGAGGAGAGATAAACAAGCTATATAGCAGTCATTGATTCAAATTGTGGCTGTGGAATGCAGGTATGCTATGAAGGCAATAGCTGCTGCTTTTATGCTTTTATGCATGGAGATGACAAGCAGGCCTCGAAATAAGAAAAAAAAATCCAAGGGTCCTCTGGACACTTGCCTTTGAAATTTCAAAAGTCCTCACCAATTTTCAAGGGTCTGACCCCAGACCATTGCCTTTGAAATTTCAAGAGAGAGAATTAGCTACGGCGATCATGGTATGGAGATTGCAGAAAATTGAAAACCCGGGTTGAAAACTTGATGGGAAACTAAAGTGAAAGTGCACTCAGGGAGCTGGACCTATTATTTTTGTTCTTTGCTTGGTTCAGTTTTTACGGGTCACACGGGCCCGTAGCGTAGGAAATTTGCAGGTCCGCGCCTACTTTCACAGGTATTTGATGCAAGGATGCGCCTTATTTTGAACGCTGATGACAAGGCTTGATTGATACAAGGATATGTGTTATTCTCACCCCCATGTGTAAGATTTTTCTGGGGGAGGGGGTTGGTATGCCAAACTTTTGTTTTTATATATTATTGACTTTAACTCAAGAAGTGCAAGCAAGACCTAGGGAAAATTGGAAATGCTCTAAGATCAATATAATCATATTAAGAAAGTACCAAACATTGCAGTTTTTTAGTTGAATGCCTTAAACTGGAAAAAAATATGGCTCCTGCCATCTTACTCGCCTTATGACTAAAGGTCTGTTACCGCTTCACTGCATCTGCGTTACGTAACCGATATATCAATCTATAGCAACTCAACACAACTGCATATCCTGTTAAAATCAGAGATGTCACACTTCCGGATTTATCCGGATTTCCAGATTTTTTATGTGCTCGGATTTCAAAAAAAAAAAAAATTGAAAAAAAAAAGAATTTTTTTGTTTTTGTTTTTGTTTTTGTTTTGGAGTGTCCCTGGCCCGTCCCTGGACCAAGAACTAAATGCTAGGATCATTCATGGTTGACCTACAAAACATATTGTTTGTGTTTTTAATATGCAAAGTGATAAAATGGATTTAACTTCATTGGGATACTGCTGTATTTTGGGAAGAGACTGCAATGCGGGTAACAACTCATCGCAGTGCAGATACAGTGAAGCATGAACAGACCTTGAGAGGGAAAGAAAAGCAAAAATGAAACGGGAAGAAAATTGTGTGCTCTCTCATCTTTGTAAACTAATGTATGGTATAAAATTTTAAGATCTGATTTTGGTCAAAGTGGGGAATGGTGAATCCAACGGATGAGGACACAAACACATCAAGGATTAGTAAATGATACAAGAGGATACCCTGAATATACAAACAACTGGAAAGAAAAAGAGCAAGGTACACCGATTTGATGTTGGAAACAATACAGACTAGACTGTATGGAGAGGGGGAGGCAAAAACAGCAAATGTAGGCATTAGAAGTAGGTAAAGTTAGATAGCCAAATCTTACCCTGTTTCAAGGCCCACAGAAGTGCTAAAGCTGCAAAAACAACAGGGATCAATGGGAATAAAAAGTGCACTTCAGGTAAATAAAGGTGCATGTATGCTCTCTCTCCTGTACTGCGCTATATGCGCGTGTGTTTATCGCCTAGCCACTAGCATTCATAGCTCGCCCTAGAATTATTTAATTTACCTGTTGAACAAGTGATGAAAATCACTGTGCACTGTGGCAGACACAATAAACTAAAGAACCAATGTAGGCACAAAACTGGGGTTGGTCACACAATCTGAGGTAGTAGTTAAGGGGGTACTACACCCCTAGCCAATTTTGTGCCTATTTTTGCATTTTTCTCACAAATTATAGTGCATTGGTGACAAGTAAGATATGTATATTATAGGGGCAAGGAATACAAGTACTGCAATGAAAATTCAGCAACTCAAGGCAAGTAGTTATTGAGTTGTTGATCAAATATTGGTTTTCCCTCATTTTTGACTGTAACTCCACAACTGGTTTCTGTTCTGAAATAAAATTTCCAGTGCAGTAGTGGTAGTCCTTGCCCCTATAATATACATAATATTACTTGTCACCAATGCGCTATTATTTTTGAAAAAAATGCAAAAATAGGCACAAAATTGGCCAGGGTGTAGTAGCCCATTAACATCAATGGAAAATCTGACTGAAGGCAGCCATTGGGGTTACACCCTTGCTTACAAATCATTGCTTGTAATTAGCAATTAAAGTCAGGTGTGAACGTGAGGATGTTGATGGTAGTGAGGTTTCCGCCCAGAGGAAATCTAATTGCTAACCTCTACTTGAAGATAGAGCAGCACTTGAGAATTAGGACAGGCTCTTAATAAGGCCACGGCATGGCAGAAAGATACAGGGTGGCCCAAAAGTCTAATATAATCGTATCTCAACAGTGTTATTAACACAGCCTCTGGTTTATCGTCCATTGAATTGAATAAAACTTGAGTGAACAATTGCCCATAGTTAATAATTTGGACAGACTCCGGATACGACCTTCCCAGCAAACACTTTTTTTTGACAGAAAACGTTTAAAGGTCCGTAACCCGATCGACAGCATCATCCCCGATTTTTTTCATTGTTGATGAGGTTTTGGTATCACATAATAGATACTATTTTTCTCATTACTATCCTGAAATTTGACGCTCCAAGTCGATGTATTTCGGAGAAATCATGAATCACAGCGGTTTTTACAGGTATACCAGTTTGTAAACAATGGTAAATACTTTGGAATTCTGGGAGGAATTCAGCATCGAAGTGGTTACGTAATTCTCTTGGTTACCGGATCACGCTACTTTGGTATGCCTTCGAAAGTGCCATATACTTTATGTGGTGATCATTTCGATCGTGGTTCATTACTCTAGCGCGTGATCCCGTTGACATAGTAACATTACGTAACTTCGATACTGAATTATGAACGAAATATCAGTCACTGCAAGACGGTGCGCCGTATATAGTTATGAAAACGGCAACGGTAAGCGTGGTGTGCTAAATAGCTCAATTGACTAGCGCGTTTGTTTTTTACCCGAGAGGTACCCGGTTCAAAACCCGGTCTTGGAAGGGTTTTTTCCTCTCCATTTTACCCAAACTTTTTTATATTCATTTGAAATGTACATATTGCAAGGGGAAATATATTTTGTTTCCTTTTTTCTGAAACGGTACGAAAAAAAAAAAACATTTTCCGTTCAATACGGGCCGGGCATTGTACAGCATGTCAGCATTCGTCATTGCCTGCCCAGAATGCAATTCACGATACCAAGGTATTGGATTGCAAATTTGGCTATTTATTCACATTTACGCTGAAAATGCTCTCGTTTTTCACAAAGCAGCATAAAGGAGGCGATATTTGATATTATTATGTAATTTTAAAGACAATCCATATCCAAAACCAATAGGGTTACCCCCCTTTAAATGGCAAGGCATATAAAAGTATAAAACGTTTTAATAATATTCAAAAATATTTTACTCTAAAACATTCTAACATTATTTTATTTTAGTGTTACCAAAATATTTTGCACAAATTTCCAGCCCCCAATAAAGCCACAGACATGCATATGAAACATTTGATTAATAGAGTATGATAATATAAAGACCTAAATTCATTTAACACAATATGTTTTCCACTGATGTTAACTACTAGGCTACCTCAGATTGTGTGACCAAAACTAGTTTTTGATTTTTTTTTAGCATTACAATGATGATGGAACACACAATTTTCTTCATGTTTTGTTGTTGTCTTTCCCCTCTTAGACTTCCAGAAGTTTTTGTCTCCTCCATCCACACATACACTAATCCGACGAGCCAAGTGATGGTCAGAATTCATTCCGCTATTAGGCCAAAAAAAAAAAATTGTTGTGTTGCCCTCAACCCTAAATCCTGAAAAATCAGGGTCGGCATTTTTTTTTTTTTTTTTTTTTTTTTTTGAATGATGATTTTTACAGATTTGTTCAAAAAATCAATGTTTTTCACTTAAAATTAATATTTTATTGAAAGACTAGTCTTTAATTGGTGTCTAACAGGTATCCAGAAGTCAAAATTGACAAATGTTTCCTAATTGAAGAAGCATTATTTAATATATGAGGGGATTTTAAAAAAAAACTGAAGGTTTGAAAAAAAAAAAAAAAAAATCCGACCGTCTGACCCAAATTTCCCATTTTCCCACTTGAGGGCAACACAACAATATTTTTTTTGGCCTTACTGGGGGCCATTATGTTTTTGTCGCAAAATATGTTAATTTAGAGCTCATTATTTTTTATTTTTTATTTTTTGTGTGCCTCAGGGTGTAGCCGACTGTGTGTTGTATTACTACATGGCCAAAAAGAAGAACAATTACAAGGAAGTGCTGCGGAAGACACAGGTGAAACGAAGAAGGGGTTACCCAGCGAAGCAAACAACCACCATCAATCGTAATCACGATGATGACGATAAGGATGGGGGAAAAGAGGACGACTCTGGCAACCAGTGAGTATTGGACAGAAATTAGTAAAGGATGTCAATTCTTAATTTGGAAGTTGACACAAATATCGTACCCGCAGGGACAGGCCTATGATTTGGCAGGTCCCCGTGATTTGGGCCCTTGAAGTTTGTAGGTCTGTGTAGAATTAGATACCTGGACACCTTTATTTGCCAATTTTGACCCTCGGACTCAGCAGGTCACCGCTAACCCTGATGTCGGGCCTTGTTCAAAGTGTAAATTGCTATCCAGTATCGATTGCTAGCGTGCCTATGCTGACCAGGGTTTCAAAATTTGACAGCATCACTCGAGCCAATTGTACGAACAAGTAATAGAATTACTGACTTGTCATTTGTACACTTCATTATGCTTGTTGCAAAAATCTTGGAATTTTTGATGAATTATGGTGTGCTAAATCCCGCAAAGTTTTCATTTGTAGACAAAAATGTTACGCAAATGTTTTTTTTTTTTTTTTTTTTTGACAGGGGATCAAGTAGTAACAAAGACATGAAGCCTGCAGGAGAGGAGAAGGGAAAGGAGGATGAAGGTGGCAATGATGGCAACATGGGTGGGAATGGAGCAGGTGAGTTAGTTGATTGGATACTTTAACCCTCTGATTACTACCTGCCGATCTAACATTGCCTCTGATTGGTCAATTTCATGATATCTTCACTTAAATCACCAATCAGAATGGAGTTCTGCAAATAATTCGCCCAATTTTTTTGCGTGGTGAAATTATTCTAACAATGTTTCTGATTGGGCCAATTGATAATGAAAACTTTTTTTGGCCAATCGGCAGGTAGTTCTCATGGGGTTAAAGAAATTGGAAAAAAAAAACCAGTGAGGAGCGAAAATAATCACTGACCCAGAATTACCAAATTATGATTAAAATTTGTATTTATATCGCAAATTTCAAAAAATTATTTGATATTAGAAGGACATCTCTCGTATTCAGAATGCAATTTGATATGCCTGATGTGCTCTTATTTCCCAGAAAAAAAATACTGTGCAAACATTGCTATTTGAGCCCTTAAAAAACTTGAAGCATTTTATGTAAAAGTATGATGGTCGTGTGTCTTGAGCTCGCCACCAAAAAAAGGTGGCGACGTTACATTTTGCCAAAGTCAACTCAAAACAAATGATGATATCTCTGTCAAGCAAGAAGTTATTGTCATGCTTGTGGTCTCATTTTATTGCTAAATAAAATGCACTTTCAACCCTGTAAAAAGAAATACTTTCGCTTTTTTAATATTGACACTGTACTTCATAGAATTCAGAATGGACAGGGTGGCGGTGGTGGGGGATGTGGTACACACAAACTCTATGGGATTGGTATTTTTAGTGCATAATCTGCTTCTGTAAAGGCTCTAAATTGGATTTGGACTCTATTTAGCATCTAAAAGACTCATGGCCTTACAGCTAAACAATTCTACTAATTGTTTTTAATCATTTATGATTGGTTTCTAGAAAATACAAACTTTTCCATACAAAACTACCTGTTGTCATATTAAACACTGTAGTAAGTAATGCAGATGTCTTCAAAATCTAAAAGTTACTGTAAAGTTTTAATTACTTATCCTATCATCTGAAGGAAATTTGATGAGGAATATAAATATGGACATATTTTTTCTGTATGGGTTAGGGGGAAAATGTTTAGGTTACAAATATGTTGAATTGTAAAAAAATCTAACATACTTTGGGACACCCTATATCCCGAGATTACCAAACAGCTGTGATTTTGGTTTCTTCCAAAGTCAGTTGGCTCTCCATATCCTCTAACCAAATGCAGGTTGTTTACTTCCAGTTTATTACTGTAAGTTGGTAATAAGCAATGCATTGAGTGGCCCATTTTTATCAAAATCTTTTTTATTCCACCCTGTATAACTTGCCGGTCACCCTGTATAATGAGTTGAAATGTATATATTTGAATTGCTTATGCCTTCAGCTTTCCAAAAATGTATACTTTTGCTAATTTAGGGTTGATGACTGTCGAGATAATTTAATTAGAAACCCGGTTGGTGTAAAAATTCATAATATTTGTCATGTAACGCTAAGGGTGGCGAGTTCAGGACACACGGCCTGATGACAAGCATCAAGTTCAATCCATCAACAGCTTTATACCGTCTTTAACTCTACTTTTACACCAAATAGTTTTCCATACTGTTATGTAGGCAATATAAACATCCCCTTCACTCCTGCTATAAATATAATTGCATGTGTGGGAGACTAGACCCTCCATGACATAGTAATGAGTCATTACCTCTCTCGTAGGCAAGCAAGCAGGCAGGCAGGTCTACCCCTACCTTGACCTGACAAGCTATACCCTGGATAATGTCAAGTCTCCAATCACTGATTAACACTTCCTCAGGAATGGCAAATTAATTTTTGCAGCAACGAACTTTCGTCAGTTTATATTTGTTTTTAACATGCTATATAATTATAAGTAGCGACAAAGACCTTTCTTGGCAGTAGAAGGAATTTATGTGGCCAATTATTTTCACAAATTTTTGCAGCTACTACTAACTTTTCCTCATTTGTTTTTAACGTGGTAGCCTATATTATAAGTAGCGACAAAGTCCTTTCTTGGCAGTAGCAGGAATTTATGCGGCTAATTATGTTCACAAATTGAGCATTTCGTCAGTTATTTCGTTTTAATGTGTTATAAGTAGTGACAAAGACCTTTTCTTGGCAGTACAAGAAATTTATGCAGCCAAATATTTTCATAAATTGAGCATGCTATGGTGTGTATTGTCATCATTCAATACAGCATCACTTCCACGGTAATGAAAGAAACTTGTTTATAGAAAATGTATTTCAATGGGCTGTTACTGTTGAAATCCATACACCCCCTATGGACGACATAGCCATAATCACCCACACAGGGAGTGTGAATTTCAAATGTAGCTCCATTTGAAATCTACACCCCTGTGTGGGAGATTAAGGTCATGTTCAACTGTTCACAAATTGAGCCCATAGTTGGGGGGGGGGCAGAATTCTATTGCTTCTTTATGCTTGTTCCAACATCCACCAATTGAGTACTAGAAATATTAATGTACATATACTCCTTCTTTTGAGCTGCTGTACTTGCTTACAGAGAAAAACATTTGTTTACATAGAGCATACACATTATAAACACACCCCTACGTACGCGGGCATTCAAAGAGAGGACGTGTGTGTAAAAGCGTGTGTATAGGTATAAAAGTGTGTCTGTCCCAGCATTCAAAGCGAGGACAAGAGTGAGTTTCACACATTCAAAGTGAGGACATTTTTCACAGCGAGGACATCTCCGAATAGCACATACAAAGAGAGGAATTCACCCATACCCCCCCTATACCCCCTACAGAAAGAGTGTCATCCTGTGCACCTGTTCACAAAGTGAGGACTGGGATTTTGTCCTCGCTATGCCAAAATGTCCTCACTTTGAATGTGGGAAACTATATCTTGTCCTCGCTTTGAATGACTTGGTGAACACAGAAGTGCGGTTCCGATTGGCTGATTCAATCATTATGCAATCGTAATCTGGCCTATTATGAGCCGGCTTTGCTTTGCGCAGAGCGACGCTCATGAAGGGACACAAAGCCATGTTTAAGTCACTCATTAACAGGGCTGTGCATCGATCAGAGCATACCTCTCTGAAAGCAAGTGTACTGCTGTTTCGCATTTCAATTGTAAGAAAAGCCCACATATTTAATATGATGAGCAAGGTCATTATCCCTACATATTTGAACATGTTTATTATTTCATCCACGACAAATAATCTGAGACAAGTGTGCTGATACTAAAGTTGCGTGCCAGTGGCAACCACACAAGATCCGTACGCCTGATACTACAAACCAAAACAACCAACTTGCTATTTATAGCCATAAACGGTGACCTCAAGGCTGGTGACCCCATCCTTGTCATTCACATGGGACACAATCTTTTGAGTCAAACAAGATGCTGTTTCTGTGTACTGTAAAAGTGGAAATTTTCATGTGATTAATTTTTCGTGCTTTGCCCATTTTGAACTTTTTCCCGCTGTTCAAATTTGCGATTCTCTGTTTCCGTATGTACCTATACACAAAAGGAATATATTCATGTGCTGTTATTTTCGCGGTAGAAGCTTGGAACGCGAAAAGCATGAAAATAAAAGTACCACGAAAATATCCACTTCTACAGTAATCATTTGTTACCTGCATAGTGTCAAAGTGAAAATTTTTACAAGATTAATTGTTCACGCTTTGCACAATGTTCCTTTGTTTTTAAATAAAGATTAATTGAATGAAATTAACTGTTTGATTTGTATTTAAATTTGGGTATTCCAGTTCAAATCCATAGACCCCCTGTTGGAAGACATGACCTTAATCTCCCATACAGAGACATGTGTATATTTCAAATGGAGTTGCTTATTCAGGTGACCCGTTTGAAAGTAACACTCACTGTGTGGAAGGACAAGGTCATATATGTGACCATCCAGCACAACTGAGCCCTGAAGTTGCCAATCATAATTTTTGAGATATTCAACCAAAATATTCTGCTTGAAATTAGCTTTAAAATGATGTATATCATGTCTATAGTGCTTGACATTTAAGTAGTGAAAAATCAATAAAGCAGTCAATAAATCCTTTGTTTCCTATTGTTTATTGTTAAGTTCAATGGAGCATATCTCAATAGTGGCACTGGCGACATCCGGGCTCAGTTGTGGAGGATGGTCACATATTCTGTGGGGGGGGGGTGGATTTAACTGGAAAAGCCTCCTACCCTTCAAGATGTTAGGCTTTCTTACACTGATTTAGACACAGAAGGAATATATTTATGGGTTGTTATTTGCAGTAGCTGCATAAAATGCAAAAAAGCACAAAAATATATATGGCTTGAAAACTAACTTACAAAATAGACCAGTCGTTTGATGACACGGTAGCACAGGGTGTCTCGGTGAAAGTTTGGACCACTAGTCAACTAAACTCTCTGCGCACATGTAAACCCTTGACAACAATGCTCATCTTTATGAACAATGTTTGGAGATTTGTGTTGTATTGGCACTGGTTTCAGCATTACGAAGGTTAATCTTTGCACTTGTTTTAGCATTATGAAGGTTAATCTTGGCACTAGTTTTAGCATTAGGAAGGTTAATCTTGGCACTGGTTTTAGCAATAGGAAGGTTAATCTTGGCACTGGTTTTAGCATTAGGAAGGTTAATCTTGACAACTAAGTATGAATCTATGTGATTTAGTCTTGCTATTAACCCTAACACTAAAAATTCTTACGGAGCAAAGCCACTGTGTGTATGCAATGCATACACACAGTGTGTACTATGCATGCATCCCAAGTAATGCGTTGACGCCATCACCCTATTAAAGTCATATATGCCCAGTTTCACTAGCTGGGCCAGCGAAACACCTTTACTGGTCGCCGGCACACAAGGGGTCCAAGGTCCGAATCCTGAGGGGAACAGAGAACTTCTTTGTTCATTTTCTTCCTTTAAAACTTCCTTCTATCCTTTACCGGCACCAAAAAGCCCTGTCAGTGTTAGGGTTAATAGGCCCTGGGATGTATGCAAAAAATCCTTCCTACTAGACTGTAGGTATGAAGCAGTGAGATTCGGTCTTGCCGTTAATAGCTATGCTAGTATAGAAACCTCACTACTACATTTTGTAGACTGTAGGTATGAAGCCATATGATTTAGAGTCACTATTAATAGCCATGGTAGGCCCTGGGATGTATGTATAGAATCTTTACTACTAGACTGTAGCAAAGGGGTCTGCTCAACAAAATATATTCCAAAGATTTAATATGATTTTTGAAAGGTTTCATAAGTTGTAGAAAATGCATAAAAAAGGGGAAAATAATTAAACACAAATCAACTTGATAATAAAAAATTATTATAGGAAACCTGCTGTCACTTGTGTTGTGGGTATAAGTACTTGCTCTAGCTTTATATAAACAACTTCACTTATGTTTTTTTTTTTCCTGCAAAGGACATATTATTTGGATGTATAAGATACCCCTTATTTCTTAAGGGGTCGGTCACCCATCTTTGCACAGTATTTTTGTACACATAAGACCAAATTGCATTCTGAATACGAGAAATGCCCTTCTGATATCAAATGATTTTGATTTTATTTTGAATTATTAAAAATTGATATGTTTTATATTTTTGATATTTAACCATCCTCGAAGTTAACTTTATAAATCTAATGATATGTACTTAAAGTGTATGTAGCTGGGATGAAAAGCCATCCATTTGAAAATTTTGACCTTTTGTATTGAAGATATACATTTTTTCCCAAAAACACCTAAAAATTTTAGTTCTTTTTTCTTTTTGTTGTAAAAAGTATATCTGTACATTGTGCATGAAATCTACTGTATGGGCAATGGTTTCTTATTCGCCCTAATTAGCACCCCTCCCGCAAGTATTAAGCACCCCTATGGGATTTATCAAGTGACAACTGTAAAGTCCCCCCCCCCTTTTTCAATGCACCTTTACAATTCAAATTCTGTAGAATGTCGAAATAAAATTACCAGCTCAAATGTCTGGCTTATGTTTTAATGATTGTGTTTTTAGATGCACTGTAATTTTATTGATTATAAATTCCCAATTTTAACTTGTATTTCATCATTTTAAATAAGCACCCTCAACAGTGATTGATTTAAGCAGTGGGGGCGCTAATTTGATCGAATATATAGTAATAGTAATTTTATAACCATACATTTCTGACAAATATTTTTCCGTTTTTCCCATCCAGAATCTCCGACCACCTGCTCCCTGTGCAAGAACCCGTTGGACAACTACAGCCTAACGCGGCCCGTCAACAAGACCAACTGCGACATGTTTGGCGTCAGCGAGCACGAGGTGACCCCCAACATGCGGGTGTGCAGCCGATGTCGTTGCCGGTCCATACGTAGGAGGTACGATCACAGGTGGGGTTTTAAAGTTTGCCAATTTTCCCCCCTCCGGTCATGTGCACAGCGCCCTCTGTAGCTTTTTGTCGGTGGTTCTTCTGTTTGCTCTACGCATCTGGTGCATCGATGTTGTGTTGGTAGTCAGTGGTGGTGACATTGTGGTGTTATTGGTATAATGTATGCATAATGGGCTATTCTGGTTAAAATACATACACCCTCTATTGGAAGATGTTACAGTAATCTAGCACACAGAGGGTGTGGATTTCAAATAGAATCTCCCATTTAGTTAACCTCATTTGAATTTCAGCGGTGTGGAAGATTATGGTTATGTATTCCATGGGGGTGTATGTATTGTGACTGTAAGAGCCCATTTTGGTGTTCCTTGTTTAGAATATTATAAAATAGGGCACTCTTAATTTGATAAAAAATCAAATAAAATCTAAAAAAGGCGGAGCAGGTGACCCATAAGGGCTCATATTGAAATACCCTACCACGCTTTCACACAGAAAGAAGGCAGGATTCCCCTCGCTAAGCGCGCGCCTTAGGAAAGCGCGCTCCTAATTTAAGTCAGTGAAGTGGCTAATTGCAGTGTTATAATCACAGAGGATTTTAACAAAAGAAGGCTAGCACAGGAAAGCTGCAGGATGGCGCACACCTTCCTGTGTAAGGGAATTTCAAAAAGAGCCCTAAGGATCTTGTTACGGTCGGTTCCAATCAGGGTAGTGCCCGAATGTTGGCGACGCTTGCATAGTCTACATCACGTGCATCAATTGCAAGAAAATCCATGACTGTAGAGGAAGTACTGAGAATATGATTACTATTAAATCAGAGCTGCCAACCCTTCTTGATCCTGCAGGAGACTTCCTCATTTGCTGACAATCTTCTGTCTTCTGCAAAACATATTAAATCTTCTGCATTTGCAGCCATCTGGCTAAATCTTCTGCATTTACAGCCATGTGGCTAAAAACAAAATAAATTATACGCCCACTGTCCTGTCCTTTTGTAAAACAAAAAGGTTGAGTAGCCTTGGAAAGGCATTTTTAAGGGTCTCAAAAAGCTAACATCAGGAGCTTTCCGGGGCGCTGATCCCACACAAGGGCTGATGCTGGCCTTGGCACAAGAGCGCCACATCCTAAACTTTGTTCACACTTCGCAGAAATCTTCTGCATTTACATATTCCAATGTTGGCAGCTCTGCTTACTATAGATTCTATTACCCTCACGACCCATTATTATAAAAAAAAATCCCGCTTCACAGTAGCCCACATGACCTAATTTGTGTGTCCTGAAAGAAAGTTTACATTGAATACAGAAGTGAAACATTTCCTCTGTAACTACTGTTTCCTATATATAAAGCAAATTTCATGCTTGATTGTCGTACACAAAAATAACTTGGCATGCACATGGGTAGTTGCACACTCAGGTACGTACAGTACAGGATTCATTGGCCCAACCTTCTTGGGCAATTTTAGGACATGAGATTAAATATTTCATGATTTTATTTCTTTACGCATTATATAAGAAAGTTAATTTCATCACATGAAGATCTTTAGATGTTTTAAAATGGAAATAAATAGATAGAATTGAACCAAAGGAAATTATTCTCCTTCCCAGTCTTTTGCAGCGAGGTAACTTCTTATAAGTTTGAAGCATGTGATGTAGACTATAAGGTAAATTATATCTCATCACATGTAGATGTATGCTATTTATATGGATACAAGCCAAGAGTTACTAGTGTGCCCGGGGTGTGCGTATTACTGAGTAAAGGAAGTGCAGCTATTCTTGGAAGTAGCCACAGTCTGAGTCATTCACACAGCAAGATTTTGTCTTAAGTCTTTGTTTGGCTTTACTGATTCAACCTAATTATAACGCTTAGCCCCATGGGACTACTGCCTTCTGTACAGAGTCCATGATTGGTTAATTACATGGTAAAGTCATCATGAGTAACCAATCAGAATAGAGGTTTCAGATCTCTTAGGAATTTTATGCAGGGAGTGGGGCACTTGTCATTGACAAAGGGTATCATCGGTGAACAAGCACCATAAACAAGTATTTTGTTTTCTTAAAAAAATGACAGACCAGGTTTAAACCCTAATTAGGTTGATCATTAGTCAAGGGACACAAGATCTGGTCTCTCGAACCCCATGTCCTACAGGAAGATCTTACAAAACTGGCACTGAAAATCAGATAAAATAAATTACAAATACATTAATTAAAAGCCTCAACACTACACTATTTTCTCCTAACCCGGAACATTTTCGCTAGATCAGTTAGTGCTCTTTTTGTAAGGAAAAAATTTCAGTTGATTTTTAAATCAGCTGAAACTTGTTCCTAAAAGCTTAAGAGATTAAAATCGCTTAAATGGTACCGTAGAATGCCCGGGATTTTTAAAGTTGCATATTGATTGAGCACTTGATTGTACATGGTGAGAAGTGATAAGGGCTGGTGTGGTGGTGATGCATGGATGTGTGCTAGTTTCACTCAGCAGTCTTTGCTCATTGTGCACACATATGTGACCGTCCAGGTCGAAACGCTCGTAAAGTCGGCCCCTGGTCAAATTTGTTTTCTTCCGTGTTTAGAAAATATATATCATAAGCTTTACAATGTTATATCATTTGACGATATCCAGAAGCGGAGTTATAACTTGTTAAACTTTGCTCCTTCAGTAAAAGGGTACATTATTTTGGCACTACATTATTTCTTTTTCCACATTGCTGGTATTAAATATCAAATGGTCATAATTGGCGGTCACTTCAAATCATCCCCAACAGAACGAGGTTCAGGAATGTCCTCTCATTGTTAATTGTTGGTTAACCCACCACTTGGAACAGGATTTAGCCAAAGCAAACAGAGACTTAAGCTTTTTACTAATGATATACATAAGTATAAGCTTATTATCCTCTTCAACAATAGGATTAAAGATTGGTGTTTGACTGGACTAAAATGAGAAACATGTCGGACAAATATTAGGGACATATGAATACAATCTCTATGCATATTTTGCACTGTAACTCGAAATACAATTTGCCGACTTTACAAGCGGTTTAAGATGGATGGTCACATATGTAAATACTGTCTTTCAACATGTGGGTATGAGGCTTCGAACCCAAAACACACAGCATCAGAGCAAAGTTCTCAGAATGTATGTGAATTACTGAACTGTGTACCTAAACAGGGTTATTCTATTTCTGTTTCCCAGTCCTATTATAGGTGTTGGTTTTTACAAGGCAATATGCAAAGTCATAATCTTGCCATTTGAACAATACTGTATATAGAAGCCTTAAAAATACACTGTTGTAGTGTTTGAATCGGAGGGACAGACAAAGAATATTGCCTGTTTTTAGGGAGTTCTCGTGAAGGGACCCTTGTGGGAACCCCAACATGGAGTCATGTGATGTTGCATTCAGGTAGGGTTATTATGCTGAAGATAGGGGGGGGTAGGAGGACTGTATGGGGGGGGTTTGATGGGAGGGGGATTGTGGCACACTTATTTGTGGCAGAGAGCCAGGAAGCATTTTTTAGTATAGTTATTGTAGGTCTTGTTATATGACAGAATAACATGTAACATTTTTCAGCGTGGCAAGGATATTTTTTCTTTTTCTTAACCCCCCCCCCTTATCTCCCCCTCAAACCACATTTCGATATCCACAATATCCTTGTATGTGACGTAATACAGTTCAAATTGTGATGGCAAAATGTATATTTTGGAGACAAAATGCATGGCTTAATTGTTGTACTATGTAGTAACAGTATTGATATGTATATCTTTGATATTCACCGTAGAATTGATGATGTAACAGATTTACATTTTTGAATGTGTCGCCCTGCACTACAAGCAGGTTGCGCTCATCACCTGTGTGTCTCTGTAATCATAGATTGAATACAATACCGCTCTTTTCAAAGATACTAATTCACAGGTGCGAGTAAATAGCATGATATGAATATTCTGTAGAATTACGGTCCAGGACTTTATCCCTGTTCTTTGACATCTAGAATTCAATGTAGAGGTACCATATGAACATACTAGTGCAGTGCAATATGTTCAAAAATTGCTATAACCTATTGCTATGGTAGATAATCCTGTTACATCATCACTTCTATGGTGAATAGATGTGGTTTTTGTTTTTCATAGTGATTGTACATGTAAATTGATGAACTTGATACAGATATTGGACTATTCCATTTGAATTTGACACTCCCTCAGGAAAATTTAATAAAAGCTTTCCACAGGGAGTATGGGTTTCAACTTTCAAATAGAATAGACAGTTGGGTGACTGCCATTTGAAATACTTCAGCTGTGGAAGATACAGATTAAGCCAACAAGTGGGTATGGGTTTCAAAATAATTATTCCATTAAAAAAACATATTCCCACTGTGGAAAACTCTCCTTAAATCTTCTAGATTTCAAATAGAACAAGCCAATGAACCCATAGTCTACAATTAGTACTATAATCAAATTAAGTAATTCTTGGCCAAACTGGAACATGTGTGTTGCGTCCATGTATAGTGTACTAATCGTGTACGCAGTGTAAGGCGCGTGTATACTTTCTTCTGTACCTGCCCTATATTCGTGTGTGTTTATCGCAGAACCACTAGCGTTCACAGTGTTCCAGTTTGGCCAAGAATTCCTTAATTTGGTTATAGTATCGACAGCTTTTCCTCCTAGCTACATGCACTTGAAGTATATCATTAGATTATACAATTAACTTTGTGGACTTTTAAATTTCAAAATTATCAATTTGTAATCATTTGCCATAAAATGTGTATTAAATCATGAAATTAAAAAAAAAAAAAATAATATCAGAAGCACATTCCTCATATTCAAAATGCAATTGGATATGTCTGATATATGCTCTCAGGTCTCACAAAAAATATGTGAAAACGTCACTATCCGAGCCCTTAATATGTATACATTAAAATGTTATAAAATGCATACAAATACAGAGAAAGAGGGACAGATATTAATGTTATTTTGTACATAATACACACTTTTTAACTTTGTAATAACCTCTCTATCTGTTTGTGCATGGTGTGCTTTCAACAGGTGTCCAGTGCCTTCATGTAAGACCCCTAGGCGTCGGGTAAAGAGACTAAAACCATTACCAGCCAAGTGGTCCGAGATACCTGAGGACCAACGAGTGACGATATCTGAAGAATTAGGTAAGTGCAAAATGAATCTTTTGTCGGCCACAGAGGTCTTTCTTGTAACCATCTTTAATAACCGGCATTTGGATTGTGCTTCCTGCTGATATCCCTGCTATATCAGATCACAGGGTCACTCCAGTATGGTGCAGTGCTGCAAATGCTTGCAATGATTCTCCTGATCTTAGTTTGCAAGTATCAGAGTTGATGGTCTAGAAATCATGCCTATTCCATATGCTGTTTATTTGATTCTGACTAGATAAGAGTGTGGGAATCCTGTTTAATTCACACAAAGTTTCTTAGGAAACAGGAGTACCGTATATTCTCTAAATAGTCGCCCCCTGCAGATAAACACCGCCTTCCATTTTTGCCAACCAAAATGAAATTTCAATGCTATTTTGTGTAAGTAGGCTTACCAGGGTCCACACACCATTGGTAATTGCCGAAAATGACATGGCAAACCTGGAAGTGAACTGGAAGTCATTGATCCTGAGATCAAGTTTTTCATTTCAGTTTGATTTTTTTTTTTTTTTTCGTGAAATTATGAA
Organism: Amphiura filiformis; assembly: GCF_039555335.1. Classification (NCBI taxonomy): domain Eukaryota; kingdom Metazoa; phylum Echinodermata; class Ophiuroidea; order Amphilepidida; family Amphiuridae; genus Amphiura; species Amphiura filiformis. Next base: position 53,756,861 of record NC_092629.1, on the reverse strand, counting down.
ATTTACCCCCTTTCAAAAGTCCCATCCGAGTTCATTTATCATTTGTGTGACGCTGGCTCTCCTCTTGTAGTTTCTCATGCAGAAACAAGCTGCCTTTCTTTGCCCCACTTCTATGTCATTTTCACCCTGAGTGATGGGGCATTGACTTCAGTGCGTATTTCATTGGGTGCAGCTTCAAATTGCTAGCTTTCGTTCAAAATGCATGACCTAATAGATTCTGCATGTAATTTGCACGAAAAGGCTGCCTCAACACTTTATGTCACTGCCACATCAGGGTGCTAAATCAAATGGTATAGTAACTGAGATGACATGTGTATCTTATTGATATGGATGTTCACATTTTTTGTGGAAGTTCATGGCTGAAATTTTATTTTTGCTTTATTTTCAGGTATAACAGAAGAGATAACCAAATGTTGCGCAGCGTGTTTCAATCGTATTGCACGGAAACTTGGAACAGAAGGTGAAGGAGAAGAAGAAGTGGTGTCTACACCACAGGATAACAATGAGCAAGGTAAATAAGCATGGCTAAGGGTGGTGTAGCTGTACTTATACACTAACAGTGGGTAGGGCAGAATCGCACCGCTAACGAAGCACCCAGCAGGATTTCCCTATTCTGAATATGACGTCTTGTATGTTGCTGTTTGTTTTGTTGTTTTTTTGTTTGTTTGAGGTTGTATTATAAATAAATGTAGATATTTATATAGCGTTTTTGCCGTAAACAGCCTCAAAGCGCTTTACATTTATTCCGCCGTTATTAGAATATGTCGGAACCATGTTTGCGCCTACAATTGGTGCAGGATTCATCAGTACAACGACTGTGACTACCCCTAACAGCTTCCCATTACACCTGGGTGGGGTGAGGCAAAGCGCCTTCCCCAAGGGCGCAACACGGTGGTGGGACGGGGACTCGAACCAACGCACATCCAGCAAGCTCTCGGATTATGAGTCCAAGGTCGTAACCACTGAGCCACCATGTCCTCGGTATTATCTTTTGTGGGACATATGTATCTCTATAGCAGATTCAACCCATCTTGGAACGTTTTTTAAAACAAATTCAGGCTACCGGGCGATCATGCATATCACGCTAAAGACAAGACAAATAACCATAAAAATTTACCACTATCTAGGGAAATCCAATTTTTAAAAACGCTGAAAAACAATGTTGCTATCCAGAAACACTGAATCCAACATGTAAAGCTGAATTTATACTCGATCGCCGAGCGATGCGATTAATCGCTTTTGAAAATGCGATTAATCGCTTTTTGCGATGCATCGCCTGTCGCTTTTGCATTATACTTATCACGGCGATAGCGATTGCAGACGACAATTAAAATATTCTAAATGCCACAAAATATTTTAAAACACGAGTTGCTGTCAATAATTATTGCTTTGAATTAATTCATCACCAAAAGTTAAAATTGAGAAAGGTAAATTAATTAGCAAAATAATAGATCCAGTTGGTTGTATATGATTGGTTGACGCATTCACGTGTCAAGCGATATCGCTGGGAAGTTGAGGTTTCTTCAACTTGCAAAAGCGACGTCGTTTTTGCCTCCGCGATTTGAATCGATTGATCAGCTTGACGCTCTGGAAATGTAAGTAAACATTGAGCATGCGTGAAAATCGCTTTTCTGCAAAAGAGTATAAATTCAGCTTAAATATGGTTATGTAGCCGAAAAAAGCCATGAAACTGCTTTGTTGTTGTTAACATGGTGGAGAGATTTTGAAGTATACTTTTCTATATCAATATTTTTTTCTCTTTCTTTGCACATCTTCAGGAACATCAGAAACTTCTCGCTGGACTGAGGAAGAAATGGACGTAGCCAGAAATGGTATGTTGTCATGGTGAAGTGAACATTAAAGGTCCATTCGGAATGAGAGATCTCTCATAACTTTTAATGATCCAAGCCCAGAATTGCGGCATCTTTATATTACCCACAATCCTTTATGTTGCCTTATTCATCAGGGCCTGAATTTATTAAATGAAAAATTTGGGTGCACTTTTTTAGAATGGCATGCACGAAGTTAATTTAGCGCAGCAACCTATGCCAGTTGCGCGTTGCGTAATTCGAGACCGCACTCGCTTATGTGAGTTTGCACGAGCGTAAGTGGGGACTTTATTGAGGCGCGCAGTAACAACTGAAAGCGACTTGTGTGTGCTGTCCCTTAGCATGAATAACTTGACTGTCGATAGTCTTCTTGATACCTATAATGATACCCTCCGACAGACACTCGATCAGCATGCTCCGTTGACCACTCGCAGTGTTAAGGGCCGACCATCAGCCCCCTGGCTCACCACAGAAGTCAGGAATGTGCGACGTAGATGATGACGTGCTGAACGACTTGAGTTGATTCTCTTTGGTTCTAATCCAAAGCCTCATTGAGGGGGACTTACAATTTTTGTGCCTTGTAGTAGATTTTTCTGAAATATTTTCCACTCATTTTCAGGTTTACGTCAACATGGCAAGGACTTTGCCACCATAGCCAAGATGGTTGGCACCAAGTCTGAGGCGCAGTGTAAGAACTTCTACTTCAACTACAAGCGTAAATTCAATCTGGAGCAGCTACTTGAGGAATATAGAAAAGAAAAGGTAAAGTCTCAAAAAAAATATAAGTTGGAAGCATTCGTTTTAGTGGCACTTAAGATATTAAGACTTAAGTTTTTCTCTAGCCTGAACTTACTCAGAATGCAGTCATGTTTTCTTTCTGTATGTGTATGTGCTAAATTGTAATAAAAGTTTTGTAAAATTGATTCCAAAAGTATCAATACTAATGAACGTAAACTTGGTAGCACTGATCTCTGGGGTGGGGGATTTACAGTGACCTAATGGCGTCATTATTATTATTGAGATCACAGCATATTGCCAAATACACTCCCACGTTGAAACCATTTCCAATGTACTACTGTGTTATCAGAGGGGAGCATCTTTGCCTTGGGTGCTACTCAGTTGAGCTATTCCAGTTGAAATCCACACTCCCCCTGTGGAAGATTTTGGAAATACCTTCCACAGGAGGAGTATATTTTTCATATGTAATTGGTCAGAGTTAATCATTTTGAAACCCATACTCCCTCTGTATTATGTCTCTACCTATTATATTCCACAAATGGAGTAGTATTTCAAATGGGAAGTTACCCAATTGTCTATTCTATTCACAACTCATACTCCCTCTGTGGAAGACTTAAGCTGAAACTTCCACAGGGGGAGTGTGGATTTTAAATGGAATGGCCCATTTCGGCATTATACAAAAATCACAAGCACGTAATTTATTCGTTGTTTGTTGTCTTTATCACAGCAAGCTGCACGGGAACACAAAGTGTCCACTACAGAGAGCTCTGCATCCACACTGACAGCCATGTCCGATGAGGAATCCATGATGTCAAGCGACGATGACAACGATGCCGATAACGACGGCAATGACGACAGCACGGACACGGCCAGTAGCGATAACGACGACGACCCCATGCGGAAATCTGACAAAGTTAAGGCGGAAGGGAAAGAAACGCCTGTGCAGTCTGCAACTTCAACTGTAGTGTCAACATCAACGGTGACTACGACAGCGGTGTCGTCGGCGCCGGCGGCGGCATCGACGGCGGAACCAACTACAGCTGCAACGACAGTCACCACAGCGACCGCTGCTCCGGTAGTGACGTTGGCGAGTAGTCATGTAGAGGTGAAGAAGGAAATCAAAATGGAAGTTGATCAGAAACCGGATGTTTCCGGTTTGCCGCAACCAGGATTGTCTAGTACTCAAGACGGGGACGTTGATACGAAACTAGGAATCAAAGTTGAAGGTGCTATCGGGGGGAGCAACGTGACAATAAAAACTGAACCGACATTGCCTGGCAGCATAGCAGCAGCATCGGCAGCCGATGTCGTGAAAAAGGAGGAACTCGACCTCCCTGACGCCAGTACTGATAAAAAGCGTGACGATGACGATTCAAGCGCCACCGATAGCGCCGACGAAGATCACCACCATCAGGATATGGTGCTTAACGAAGTGGCTGGTGATTCGTTTGCTTCGTCTTCGCAGCCACCGCCTCCAAGAAACCCGCCCTCTGGAGACAAAGTGTCGTCCAGTGATGAAAAACGATTCTTTGCCGGTAACCCGGCGGACCCTGGTGCACGTGCACAAGATTTGTCGGTCAGCGGGTTGTCGTCGTCGCAGCAACTTGCGATGAAGCCAGAATCAAAGGATTCGTGCGCTGGTGGGAAACGAGATAACTCGCCCGAGTCGAGCGGAAGGAACATAACATTTGCAGAGTATTTGGGCAGAGGAGGCACAAGAGGAGTGAACAATATCAGGGACCTGATTGATTCTGCTATTGATAAGCATCTGGGTAAGTTAAATCCATATGGACACTATTGCCTTTCTTACAGGGCCCCTGATTGGTTCATTATAGTCATCTCAGTAACCAATCAAAAGAGAGCTTTTAGATCTCTTGGCAATTTTAAGCTTAATCCCCTGTCAGCCCTACTGCCCCAGAGAAGATTTATAAGCAGTGCCGTGATACAACTGAAACATCCAGGTACTTGAGAACCAGTATACTAGAAATTTCAATTGAATGAATACAGCTGTCAAAAGCTTGATGATTCTCTGCGTACACGTGATGAACGCCCGCGTGTGCGTAACGTGGAAGTGAATCCAACCTTCCCAACTCACTCATGATTGGTTAGTATTTTCATTATTGTATCCATGGTCGTGCGTTCGTGTTGTACTTTGAAATACGCGACATATGAAATCGGTCGCATCGTGTACAGCTGTTGGCAGCTGTGTCCATTAAATTGAAATTTTTACTTTTAGTATACCGATTTCTTGTACTTTCAGACTTTTATTCCTCATTCAAATGAGGGTCGATAGTAACAAATACTGTCTTTTATTTCATGTAGGTAAAGCACACAGTCCAAGCAGCGGTAAGCGAGAGAGCGGCAGCAGTACCCCAGGACTACCGGAATCTACCAAAAGCCCCGCTGCATCTACTAAAGATACCAAAGAACCTGCTGAAGAGGGTAGACATCCCGATAGCCACTACGTTGAGCACGCCCGCAACAAAACGCCCCCTAGAGCCGACTCCATTGACAGCACCACAAAACCACGGACGGGATCGTCTAATTACATATCGGCTCATATTGCCCATACCTCCCAAGTGCAACAGCAGCAGCAGCTTGCCCAGCAACAGCAGGATGTTTATGAAATCGGGAGCACGCATCCGGATCGATACCCTCCGTACGTAGCCGGTAGGCAGGCGGCGACGTATCCCGGACAGCGCCACCCTTTGGAGCATCCTCACGGCATGCATCGAGAGGCAGATCCGTACTCGTCAGAGCGAGAGAGACCAAGAGTATCGTCTCCGCCAGGTATGAGTAGCAGTAGCGGTGGGAGAGACAGCAGGGGTTTTCAAGGACGGGCGGGATCGCCATCGCCGTTTGCTCTTGTCCCAGCAGGTAGGCATGAATCGGTCTTAATTTTGAAAATCATGGCAGAACAATCTATACTATTTAAATCTTGGCTAAAAATAGTAAAAACATGCAATTTTCACCAGATTTTTGGCTAAAATGAATTGAAATTTAATCAAGTTTGAAGGCAGTATCACATAAAGTACTTATATGTAATCTTGAGCATAAGTAAAATATCACTGGTCCTCAACAACCTCCCCTCCCCCTCTCCATGTTTGATGAACCCACCTACCCCCAATAAGTTGGCAGGTCAGTTTTTCCTGCCAAAATGAGCGGCTGGGATGAATTTGAGAATATAATATAGCCAGAGTTATTTAAGGTCTTTGAGCATTTTGTGGATAGCATTTATGATGGGAGTTCATAACAATTAGTAAATTTTTAGCGGGTTTGCCGTCAAGCTTTCGTAAAGAGTAGCTACGACTTCTTTGTAAACAGAACAAGCAGACCTCTCTTATCTGCTACGTAAGTTCTCTGTTGACAAGGGGCAGGCAGTCTTCAGTGAACAGGTCTTTTCAGAGCTATCAGTAGGCAAGATGTGGCCTACATGTCTCATTCTTAGGTATTTTGCCCTGAAGAAGTCGGGGCTACTACTGACGAAAGCTTGACAGTTCCAAACTTGTCCAATGACGAACCTGCTAAAAAACTACACCCTCCCCCCGGCAGGGTTGTAGCTAGGATATTTTTAGTGCTGGTTGGGCATTTGATGAAAATCTTGCATATTTGGCAATTTGTTGTCAAAATTGATCAAATTCTTGACTAATTCATGCAATTCAATAATTGTGCAATTTTGGACTCTTGAGTGGTGGGCTCCAATGCTAACATTGCAGCTGAGTGTAGCTACAACCCGGTCCCCTGGTAAGACCAGGGTTAAACTGATGGCTTCATTTACAAATCTCTGTACTATAGGTATGCCGCCACAGATGCAGCCGAGCAGGCCGTTACCACGCACATCAAAATCAAGCAACGTTCCACCACCTCCTCCGCTCATCAACAAGACCTCACCCAAACCGATGAAGGCCAAGGAAGCCGTGCCATTGGGTAGCCAACAGCACCATGCCGGGTCTATTACCCAGGGAACACCTGTGTACACTGCTGCCACTACATCACCTACAAGGTAAGCTTACTGCTTTAATGGGCTATTCCAGTTGAACTCCATACACCCCCTGTATGAAGACATTGCCTGTATCTTCCACATAGGGAGTGTGAATTTCAAATGTGGTTACCTGAATGAGTTACTCCATTTGAAATCCACACACCCTGTGTGGGAGATTAAGGTCATGTCTTCTGTAGGGGTATGGATTTCGATTGGAATAGCCCAAATACACATATTATGAGAAGTCCAGAAAACTACATATTTGTCCATTCAACATAACCTAGCTTATTCCAGTCCACTAAGGTTGTACTTAGGCTAAAATGTTAACATGTGCACAATTGCTTCTCTTTACAGTAGGTACGATAGCCACTCAACCCGACCTCCATCATCATCTCCATATGAAGGCCTAATGAAGGCCACACCAATGGGGTCCCCAAGGCAACAGGAGGGGTCTGGTGGCTCCATCACCCAAGGGACACCGGTAAGGAGAGAACCCACACCTGTGGGAAGGGGAACGCCGCTATCGGCACATACGTCAGAGGGATCCATCACTAGAGGTGAGGCTTACGGAGATCTTTATTTTATGCATTACAAAATTGAATGAATTTATAACACTTCAAGAGCCCTTTCTGCAATTTGGGATCAAAGTGAATTGGGGGTAATATGCTCGGAATTAATTGGAGATAAACATTGAAGACTCAAGCTCGCCAAAGTATTTCAATGAGGGTGAACTTTGCACTTTGTAAAAAACACTTCCTATGTGTGTTTTTCATACTTTTGAGTCTTGATGTCTTCTGAACACCTGCAGAAGACAAGCAAAGTATTGATGCGCTAGCTAGAAACTGCTAGTAGTGTGAAAGAGGGAGAGCAAAATCATTGGGGAATCCCTTTCAGGCACGGTTCATCACACGCTTCGTCAATGGAGGCGATTGAGTTTTTTATCTCTCTTTTCTCATGGATATTAACCACAGTGAACTTCTGAAATTGCGAAAGGGCTTATTTTGGTCACATCTTGTTGCTGTGAAAACTTTTTTTTTTTTTATTAAAAAATTAATGCAGATTTTTGCTTTGAATTTAAAAAAAATGCAGATTCTAAGGTAATTGAACAATGCAATATTATCACCCTGCTGCGATAATTGCTCAGTTCATTTTTGTTGTTGTAATTTTGAGAACGAAGTGCAAAGTATGGTTCAAGCATGCATAATATTTCTGATTATTCCGTTTAATTTGTATCATTGGTTTTTGTGCAAAGATTATTGAATAAATATGTTTATAAGTTTATATGTTTCATAAGTGCATGCTTGAACTGTATTTTGTACTTGTTCTCCAAATTAGAAAAATAACTTAGGCAATTATTGCAGCAGGCTGACAATATGGGGTTTACGGTTAACATTCTTAACACGGGTGTCTATGTAAAGATAGGCCAATTTCTGGCCTACTAAAATTGGCCATGATGTAATGCATCTTTAAATGGATCTTGCTTGTGATTGGTTGCAAATCTAGAACTCTCACTATGTGATATGAGAATAGAACAAGACTTGCCCCATTCATATATTTTTGGCTGTTGACACCAATTTGGGATCAAATTGTGTAGAACATTATTGGACTTTTTCTTTCCATTTTGCAACAAGTTTTTGGATTTGTAGTCTTAAGGGAAGGGGTATGAACGTTTGGACAGTATTTATTGTGGGACATTAGAGCACATCGGACATATCGAATTGCATTCTGAATACGAAGAATGGCCTTCTGATATCAAATAATTTAGATTTTTTGTAATTCGCAATGTAATACACATTTTATGGCAAATCATTAAAAATTGATATTTTTGATATTTAACAGTACTCGAAGTAAACTTTACAAATCTGATGATTTATACTTAAAGTGTATGTAGGTGGGATGAAAAGCCGACGATCAATTGAAAATTGTGGCCTTTCGTATTGAAGATATGGATTTTTATCCCAAAAACACCAAAAAAAATTAGGTCTTTTTAGGAAAAAATCCATATCTTCAATATGAAAGGTCAAAATTTTCAATTGACCGTCGGCTTTTCCTCCCAGCTACATACACTTTAAGAATATATCATTAGATTTATATAATTTACTTGAGGACTGTTATATATCAAAAATTTGAAAAATATTAAATTTTCATAATTTGTCATAAAATTTGTATTATATTGTGATTTTCAAAAAAATGAAAATTATTTGATATCAGAAAGACATGCTTCGTATTCAGAATGCAATTCGATAGGTCTGAGGTGCTCTCATGTCCCTCAAAAAATACTGTAGAAACGCAATAAACGCTCATTCTAGATCCCTTAAGTAAAATGGCGCACAAAGTATCTTTGGGGCATGTTTATAGCTATATATTATGTTAATGCAATATGCACAGTTTAATTACACTTATTGTACACCTTCTACATAGGCACTCCCATCAACCACGAGTCTCAACGAGTGACCCCCATCACTTACGAGTCTGCTGTCTCTCGTGCGCCAGGACAGTACGAGGGCGGTTCTATCATCCACGGTACATCTATGAGGCCTGACCAGATGGTACGACCGCCGCATCCGTATGATGTACGAGGGATTCCCGTATATGATCCACATGCTTTAAGAGGTATTTATGATTTACTTCAGTTGCTGTAAGGGTACTGAGTGAGTTATGTGTTTAGTTTGAGGGTCCACATTGGCACTAAGAATAACTACGTAGTTTTATAAACTGCCATTCCTCGTAAGTTGTACAATAGAACAAAATTCCACAAAACAAAAAGGTATTTTCATTTTGAGATTTTGTTTAAAGGTTTAATTAAAGATGGGTGACCTGATCGACAGCCTCACCCCACCACCACCACTTTTTCCTATCAACATGGAGATTTTGGCATGAGAAGAAATTTTTCTCCTAATCCCAGTGAAATTTTAGGCCTAAAAACATATTCCATATAGATGTTAGGAAAGAAAAAGCGATAGCCTCATCCCCAATTGTGGTATACCACATACCGTTCTATGGGCCATTGTGAAACATTTCACTTCTAATATAACAGCTGGTGCAATTGACCTCAAAATTTTGGAAAATGATGGTTTGGAAATCGTAGTGAATCCGGGTCACAATTACATGTTATAATTGCTTTCTATTTCCAGCTGCTTATGAAAGACACGGCTCACCGATGGATATGAACGTGGCAGCTCTGTTGATGGGACGTCATATGGCTCAGTACGGTGATTACAACAACCCGATGATTCGTGGCCAGTGTGATACTAGTGCGTTCAGTACATCTAAAGAAACTATCGCAGGTTTGTTGTCAAGTGGGTGGACTCGTGTATGTGTTTATGTTTGTGTGCATGCCTGATTGCCGACAGACAAGGACAAAACAAATGGTTCTCACACTTGGAAACACTGACCTAAAAATAATTTAATGAAATAAAAGGCATGAAAATTTTCATCGTTTTAGCTGATTTCCGTGTTTTTTTTGTTGTTATTGTTTTTTAGGCCAATTCCATGCCAAAAGTGCCTTTTGTAACGTCCGTAACAAAATTTTGAAACATTATTGCTCAAAACAGGAGCATTTATTTCAAATTTGGTAATCATGCCTCCATAGATTGATGTCAGACCTACTTCAAGATAGTAAAGAAAAAAATCTGAGGAAGCACCTTGACAGTTTTTTTTCATTATGAAAAATGTTACGGACGTTACATTTGAGATAAAATGTAACGTCCATAACGCTAAATCAACAGTGTAGGACGATACAGGAGTATTAATTTCAAACTTGCTTTTCATGTTTACATAGAATGGAGTCAGGGCTTGCTCAATATAGTTAACAGAAAAAAATAAAACACAGAACTGAATGGAGATTTAAGGATATGTACCATCTCTCAAAAAGGCAGGCACTTTCACGTAACGTCCGTAACGCTCGTTTCTAATTTCTATAGCTAATTAACTAAGAAAGCCAAAACAAAATTGCTTCATTATATTGAACATTAGAGTGTGTACTAGTAGCATACTAAGAAATAAAGTGTTATCCTAACAGCAAACATGTGTGCTATTCACTTAAAAGTTGCAAGTTGCATGTTTCTGTAACGTCCGTAACGGTGGAATTGGCCTTTAGGGTATTTTTGAATCAAATTCACAGAAAATGGTAAAAAAACATGGTTTTCAGTTGTTTTTTTGGTTTTTTTCAAGACAAGATTTCATGCCTGTAAATATCGACTTAGCTATTCCAGTTGAAAAACACACCCCTCATGTAAGCCATGACCTTAATCTCCCACACAGGGGGTGCAGTTTTCAAATAGAGTCAACTTTACAGATAACCCCATTTGAAATTCACACTCCCTGTGTGGAAGATTAAGGTCATGTTTTCCAAAAAGGGGTCCAAACCAGGGGTCCAATTCAACCCTACGTAACTCAAATAATCGTTCGTAAAGTTACGAATACCCAATACTAGAAGTAAATTTACGAAGGATTCCTGTAGTAAATCCCTATTAATTACGAAGGGTACCGTTCGTAAGTAAGTTTAGTGAAATCAAACTTTCGTAAGTTACAAACAATTTTGAGACTTATGAATCTTCGTAAAGTTTAGTGAAATAAACCCCGGATTTTGCATTCTTTTTAGAAGTATGCAATAAAAACCAGTTATTATTTGGCCAAAGTGGATTTATTTTGACGAATTCTTTTGTATAAAAAAACGTAATTTAAAAATAATTTGTTCTAATTTTTGTTTAGATTTGTTAAGTTTTCAAAGATTTTTAAGGCTCATTTAGCCTCTTTGATCAAAAAAATTAAACATCTTGACCGACCGATCCCCACTTAGCAAGTCCATCTGTCCGTAGACCAAGAGTTTATTGTTTTTGTTGCTTAATATGTTGTTCCTTTCTTTCAATTTTTTGCAGGGGACTTTGCAACTGCTAAGCAGATGAGTTCAGTGTCAGGTCGGGGAGCAACCATTGCAAGTATGTAGCATTGGGCCATTCCATTTAAAATCCACACCACCCCTGTGGAAAATTTTGGAAATATCTTCCACAGGGGGAGTATGTTTTTCAAATGTAATTGGTCAAGGTTAATCATTTTGAAACCCAAACTTCCCCCTGTATTATCGTTTTACCTGTATCTTCCACAACTGGAGTGAGTATTTCAAATGGAAGTTACCCGATTGTCTATTCTATTTGAAACTCATACTCCCTCTGTTGAAGACTTCAACCAAATCTTCCACAGGGGTAGTGTTTTCAATTCTGGTGACAAACACGAAAATTCAAATTTCTGTGCAAACAAATTATATTCAAAGCGAGCTGAGGTTGAGACACTTGGAGGAGTATTATACGAGCTACTGTTGACTCTTTCCAAATGTCATGACAATGTTGTTGCCATTTAAAGCAAAAATATTTCTTGAGAAAAGGCATGAAACATCAACAAATCATATCTAAATTATGAAAGGTTTCAGAAGTGTGGCATAATTTTGTATAACTGTGCTTGCTAGTTGATGGCATAATTCGTCAGTCGCCACACATAGTGGCATAGAGTGATTTTTCCAAATTTTCCATTTCACGTGGTGGCGTATAAGTTTAGAGCTAGCTATATCCTAAAATAATTATTCCTTTTTAAAGATACAGTTTAATAGTTTGGAACTTAAACTTCAATTTCAAATGGAATCGGGCCACTGCAAGATAACAGTGGAAGAGTATTGACTCCGTTATTAGTAACATATCCTTCAAGCATGTTTTTCTCAGAAACCAATTTTTTCCTTCACTTACACCACTGTGTGTTGCGAACTGCAATTTATATAGCTATATAGCAATAGCTATTTGAACTGCCTGAATTCTCAGGTGCAGAGGTCTAGTTTATGTTATCAGGGCCAAATTTTGGACGGGCAGTTTTGGTGAAAATAACAGGCACTTGACAGATCTTAGCTAAGGCCCTAAGACCCTAGCTAAGTGCATAAGCCCATAGCTTGACCTCACCATAAAGCATTAGGCTGTTACACATATGTGTTGTAAATGAAATCTTGAATAATGATTGCTGAGATCAGCACACCATTGTACTATTGAGCTATTCCAGTTGAAATCCACACCTCCCCTTTTGGAAATATGTCCCATATAGGGAGTATGTTTTTCAAATGTAATTGGGCAGGGTTAATCATTTTGAAACTCGCACTCCACCTGTATTATGGATTTACCTTGATCTTCCACAACTGGGGTGAGTATTTCAAATGGAAGTTACCCAATTGTCTATTCTATTCAAAACTCATACTCCCTCTGTGGAAGACTTGAGCTAAATCCTCCACAGGGGTAGTGTGGATTTTAAATGGAATAGCCCATTTCAAATACATGTAAAGACAATATACTAAATAACCCCATTTTCTTTCCCTCCAGGTGATTTTGTGACGGCCAAACAGATGGGGCAACAGATGGGACAACAGATGGGACAACCACGGCTACCATACCCCCAAGTGTCTACTCCTAACTTGAGTGACTCTCGTATGTCTCCAAGACACGAGTCGCCACTCAGCAAACGTTACAGTCCCAGCACACCTCACAAACCTGGCCATCTATTAGAGGGGTTACCACACATGCAAGTACTGCCTTATGGAGCACCTATACCACCTCAGGTAAGCCCCTACCCCTAATCTGACCAACCCTCATATGTCTCCAAGACACGAGTCACCACTCAGCAAACGTTACAGTCCCAGCGCACCTCACAAACCTGGCCATCTATTAGAAGGGTTGCCACACCTTGTGGAGCACCTATACCACCTCAGAGAAGCCTAGTATCTACCTCTAACCTGACTGACTCTCGTATGTCTCCAAGACATGAGTCGCCATGCTACAGTCCCAGCACATAATATATCGTATATGTGACCATCCACCACGAAGTGGTAGTAATGTCGGCTCTAGGTCATTTTCTGTTTATTGCAGATTTTGACAGAATGCACTTTCAGCTTTAAAATGACACCTCAACCAGCTTCATCGGACATCTGGAAGTGAAGTTATGGTTCATCAAAGGTCAAATTCCTACTATATTTTACATAGAAATCCACATACTGTTTTTGATTGTATCTCAAAATGGAAAATGCTGACTTTACGACCAGTTTGTGGTGGATGGGCACATATGATACGGACATAGGATGGGTTGCAATCATTTCTCCAGGGTTAGAGTTCAGATATTTTGAAGGATGGACCTACCTGATACTTGATTATGCTTATCGCCCATGATAGATGAAGTGATAAAAGCTTTGTTCAAAAGAAATCTTTTATAAAGTCTACCAACAAATCGGATTAATCTATTTACTATTCCACTCTTCTTTTGTCTTCTACTGCCATACATCCGAGGTGTGAAATCAATATGTTCCAAATTATTTTTTTAAATGTATGTTGTTAACTTTTTGCAGGGTGGTATCATGTACCTTCCATCTCATGGACATGTCTTCATACCTGGTCATGCTGGATCAGCCGCAGCAACCGCCGCTGCCGTTGCAGCCCATCAGTTCCAAGCCCCACATTTAATCCACCCGCCATACACGACAGCGCCTGTGACGCGAGGCTCGCCCCATCCCCCTCTCAGCCCACACATCTCCCAGGCTCATCCGTCCCCACACTCTGCGCCGGAGAGACCACATCAGCAGCCGTCGCCCTTCCAACGTGAGGCTACATCCCCTGCTGAGTACGCTGCAGCTGCGGCAGCCCAACAGGCTGCCGTACAACAGGCAGCCCAGCAGGCTGCGGTGCAACAGGCAGCACAACAGGCTGCGGTGCAGCAGGCGGCCCAGCAGGCTGCTGTACAGCAAGCGGCCCAACAGGCAGCGGCAGCAGGTCTGTCGCGACAATGGCAGGGTAAGCATTAACATCGGTTGAGTATTTGACTATGTGGCGAAAAAAACAAACAAACAAAAAACTTAAAATTAAAAAAAAAAAGTAGAGAACTAGAGTCAACAGGCGCTGAATACAAGCCGCAATTTGACCCCTATAACTTGTCCCTGGGTTACGGATGGGGTCAACTGCTCTTACACTGTGCTTAGGATGTCATAAGAAATATTCCTGGTGAATTTCAGCTTAATCGGAACTTATACATGGATTTTGATTTTTGAAAATTTTGATTGACCTTTTGACCCCTTGAATGACCTTTGACCTCAATGTAAAAAAAACCTTATGTACACCGACAAAATGCATTGTTTCAATTTTAATTAAAAAATTCTAACATGTTCAGTTCTTGAGATAAAAATTCTTGAAGTTATTCAGCTAAAACAGGAAGTGACCCTTAATGACCTTTGACCCCCAAAATAAAAATACCATGCATACATCAGGTAACACTGATTCATGTATGTTGGTTATATTATTCTGGTCTGTTTACATTTTGAGATAAAAATTTTTGAACATTTTTGGTTTTTGACCGGAAGTAACCCCTTAATGACCTTTGACCCCAAACCTGTAGGCATCCTAAAGACCCTGGCTAGTAGCAATGCATGTGTGCTAATGGCGACTCTCTGCTATATATTTTGTAAAGACAGTGATTTTTTGAATATTTTTAGCTTTCAGACCGGAAATGACCCCCTTAATTACCTTTGACCTCAATTCTTTTTAGGAAGTTTTAAGCACTGCCACATGTTGATTCATATGCATGAGTCACATGATCATTGCATGAAATTTGTGGAAGGAGTAGCATTTTTTGTGAAATCCCCTTTTTGACCATTATAGCTAGGTCAAAGGTCACAGCGAAGTCAAAGTCAAATGGAAGGTTTGGCCTAGCCCAGTGGTAGGTATGATCATCAAATTTTCAAGTATGATATTTCACATTGAAATTGATTTATTTAGAAAGGTGATTATTTAACTTAAAAAATGAGGGGTCAACCATGTCTGTAGGACAAAAATTAGCGAAGTTATGGGCAAATGTATTTTTCCAAATTCTGTGACCATCATTGACGGTACCTTACAATGAATTACTGTACAAACAAGCAAGTACATGCAACATTTTTCAGTATGGCGATCCATTTTACAGAAAAGCGATTTTATTTGAAAAAAAATTACTATCACTGTATGATAACTTCTGTATCAAAGTATACCAGTTGACACTTTTTATCTTTCTACGTAAGGTTTCTGGCATCTAAATTTCACATTTTTGTATTTTCCTATGGGGATTACACAGTTAAGCCATTTCTGTGGTCACAAGTAGGAGTTGAATGAGGCCCTCTGTAATAAGCAATGTGGGCATACCTACCAGTGGTCATTTGGGTCAACTTTGGTTGAAATCTGTCAATCCTTTGCGAAGCTAGATGCAGTTGATTGGTTGCCAGAAGAAAGAAAGAAGAAGAAAGAATTGAGAAGAGACAGAACAAGCCGACATCCGTCGTCGGCTTGTAAAAAGTTCCAAGGGCTTTATCAAATGCAATTTACAGTTATTAAAAAAAAAAAGATCCCGACAGACCTACCGTATTTTTTTTATGTTACACCAAGCAAACAATTTATTTAGGCCTTACTAGGCACTTCACAAGTTACATAGTGGACCTTGTAAAGTAATTTGTGGTTCACCCCTTTGGAAATAAACAATATGAATAGATAACGGCTACAGCTTGAAACCAGGTTAATAAGAGCGCAACAGTTATTTTGAGGGAATTGTGAAAAATCAGAACATTTTTGTTTTGAATACCTATGAATATCTTGAGGGGCACAGCCCCCAAGGATATTCCGAGGTCCAAGCAAAATGTTTGGATTTATAGCAATACCCGAAAAATAACTGATGCAAAGTCAATCGCGATTTATGACGATCAGTTTTCAATTTGTTTGATTCCATCGGTATAATATTACCATATTGTTTTTAAAAAACTTTTATTTTCCCTTTTAAAAAATCGAATAGCAGACGGCGTTTAATCATTCGATGTACAAATACGTTAGTTACGTGTGTGTGTAAATTGTTCGTTTGTGTAGAATATGTACATTACGCAGAGGTTACTAATGTTATATTGGTCCACTGTAGTATCCGCACATCACGTTCCGGAACATAAATAAGTTTGATTGGGTCTTGTGCATCACATATATATTCGTGAGGTTATGAATTTTGTTCGTTCACAGGCATGCCATCTCACCTACGCTTCAAGCAACCTACCCGCGGTTCCAGCCCTTTAGGCGGACTCCCCATGGGCATGGGCCCAGCCGCCTCCTCAGCGGGGAGCATCTCAAGAGGGATTCCGATGAGACCTCCACCTAGCATCACGACAGGGGTGCCAAATCCAGACCTAAGAGGGGAAGCGGGAAGATCTCGGGCTGATAGTAGCTCAGGTAAGTTTGGAATAGACCACTTGAAACCATTGTTTATCAACAAAGGCGAGGGACTGGTCTATCGATATGTGAGTATTGTATTCTCAGTTAAAGTGTAAAATGTATGTGAAGGTCGTATTCATAGGTGTATCAATTCGTTGCGACAAGTATCTTATCAAACGCTGTTTAAATCAATCAATAATACTACTGCTGAAGAGGATAATAAGCTTCTACCTATTTCTATAGAATAGTTCTTGTCGTTGTTTGCTTTGGCTAAATCCTGTTCAAGTGGTAGATAACAAAGCATTGTATTTTGTCTAGGTATGTATAATCAACAATGAACAATGAGAGGATATTTCTGAACCTTGTTGACTTGGGGATGATTTGAAATGACCGCCAATTATGACTGTTGGATATTTATTACCAGAAATGTAGAAAAAGAGACACATGTAGAACCGATAAAAAAAAACAATTTTGTCGAAGGAACAGAGTTCAACAAATCATAACCCCGCTTTTGGATATCGTTTGAAGTCAAATGGTATACCATTTTAAAGCTTATGGTATATATTTTCTAAACACAAAATAAAACAAAATTGACCGGGGCTGACTTTACGGCTGATTTGCCTCGTCCAGTCACATATGCTTGAACGAACTGCTACACTGTTCAATGGCTTTCTTGTACTATATAAATTGTGGTGGGCAATTTAAAATGCATGTGCGTACGCACTGCAGGGCAATGAACAATGGAAATTGCCATAATTTGCATGCATACTGCCAGGCAATGGCGTCACACGTCAGTCTATAGGGGAGGGGGGATAAACAAGTTAAAATAAATTTTGGTACCAACAAACTACGCACATACGTCACTAGAAGACTTGAGTTAAAGAAAGTATAGTTATTATAAATTCCAAAAATAGGAACAATAGTATTCAAATCGCGATCAAGGACTGGAATTGCCAACCTTATACAACGCCCTCATTAGACCAAAAGTTGCCAATGATCAACAAAAGGGCAAGTCCATCACAACATCTTAGGACTTCTTCTGATGAAGATGTGTGTCACACATCGAAAATTCAAGGTTAGTGAATTTTTGTGCTGAAAGTCAGTTTAAACTTTTGGAAATTGTTTATTACCAGCACGTATGAACTTACATTCGAGTATTGGACAAATTTATGGCAAGGATTGCCTGAATTCTGTCAGAACTTTTGAGAGGACGGCAAGGAAAGTCGCGCGATATCGGAACCATCTACGATTTAATCTGTGCTGTTTTAACTCTCACATCACGCCAAAAAGCCTTCGTTTATCATCGTGTGTGAAAGGACATAAGGCTAATAGTATTCTGAGACACGCAGAAAGAGCTCTTTTGAATGAAAGGATTCGCCAGAACAACCAGAAAATCGTCCAGTTGAGCGAAAGAAAGGAGGAAATAAAATCTGAATTACGCGGACATTTAAATGACCCGGATTTTGATCGTGTGAGTGAGTTCACGGAGCGTGCGCAATTGAACGAACACACTGCGGTCAAACAGCGCCAAATTCGGAAGCTTGAGCGATTAAAATCACCCACGAAAACTTGGAATTATCGCCGGAATGGATGCGAAATTCGACCAAGGATACCAACTTTAACAAGGATAAGTGGGTTGTGAATTTATCCTCATGAATTTGAGCACTGCGGAGGTTTCTGTTTTGCAAAAGGATTGAATTTTGCCCGTCACGAAGGATATACCGGTCGAGGATATTATCACTGAGACTGAATACACGATTAAGCGACTTCAATACAATAAGACCACTCGTATTGATTACGATTCGGCGGCGGAATTGCGTGCTCGTGTAACAGGAGCATTGAAATCTGCTAAACCACCAAAAAATAACATCTCTAAAGGCGAGCGTGATGCATTATACAAGCTAAGAAAGGATCGTAGCATTACCATCTTGCCTGCAGACAAAGGCAGGGCTACGGTTGTTCTTGACCCTGAACAGTATGATCAGAAGATCAATGCATTGTTAGACAGTGGTGACACGTATGGTAAGCTTAAGAAAGATCCTACTAAGACCTACCAAAATAAGCTTATCAAAATACTGAAAGACTTTAAGTCGGAGGGTAATTTGTCGGATTATAAGTACTCCAAGTTATACCCCTCATCATGTTGTGTGCCATCGTTTTATGGGCTACCAAAAGTTCATAAAGAGGGAGCTCCGCTTCGACCAATTGTCTCAAGCATCAATTCAGTTGCATATGAATCCGCTAAGTATCTTGCAGAGATTTTGAACGTGCTGATTGGTAAAAGTGAACATCACATTAAGAACACTGAATCTTTTGTTGAGCGCATCAAAACCTTGTGTCTCAAGCCGGGTGAAATCCAGATTTCTTACTGACGTATCAGCTTTGTTCTGAGTATCCCTGTGGAGAGCGCGGTAGATGTAGTGAAGGATTTATTAAAGAAGGACACCAGCTGGAAAGAAAAGACAGATCTCACGGCTGACCAAGTGATACAACTTTTGGAATTTTGCCTCAGTACTACCTACTTTGTTTTCCGAGGACAATTTTATCAACAATGTGGGGGTTGTGCTATGGGCAGCCCGGTCAGTCCGGTTATCGCAAACCTGTACATGGAACATTTTGAGATCACTGCTTTACGCAATTCACCTGTCAAACCTTCCGTGTGGCTTCGTTATGTGGGCGATACTTACGTTATCATTCTTGAAACTGATGTGAAAATTTTCACCGAACATATCAACAGTCAGAATTAGCATATCAAATTCACCAGCGAACCGGAAGTGGACGGATTCCTTGCATTTTGGACACCAAAGTCTTGCGAAACGCCGACGGATCCGTGAGCATCTCCATCTACAGAAAACCTACACATACGGATCAATACCTCCATTTTGATTCACACCATCCCATCGGTCACAAATTAAGTGTCATCAGGACATTATTTCACAGAGCTGAAATAGCGGTGACAGACCCCGAGGAAAGGGTGAAGGAAGTTGAACATAGCAAGTCCGCGTGAGGACGTTGTGGTTACCACAATTGGACTTTCGGTTTAGCCAAAGCTAAGGACAAAAGTAAGAACACTCCTGACCCTCCTACTAATGCCAACCAAGTAGAGGGAAAGAAATCGTCGACCTACATCACCCTACCCTTTATAGAGGGGTTGTCACAGAAGCTCCAGCCGTATTTTCAAATCCTCACGGTGTTGCTACAAGCTTCAGACCGCACCGTACGCTGAGAAAACTATTAGTCGCACCTAAGGATCCCACTCCAACTGAGAAAAAATCAGGTGTGGTCTACGAGATACCCTGCGGCGAATGTACAAGTTCATACATCGGCCAGACAGGTAGACAACTCGGAGATAGACTGAAGGAGCACAAGTCAACTGCCCCAGCCGCAAACCCTCTGCTGTTGCAGAGCACAAAACAGAGTCTCACCACAACATCGACTGGGAATCCACAAAGGTGTTAGCCAAGGATGATAGCGAGTACCCCCGCCTAGTGCGGGAGGCCCCCCAGATCAAGAAGAAATCGCCAGAACTAAATCGCGATCAAGGACTGGAATTGCCAACCTTATACAACGCCCTCATTAGACCAAAAGTTGCCAATGATCAACAAAAGGGCAAGTCCATCACAACATCTTAGGACTTCTTCTGATGAAGATGTGTGTCACACATCGAAAATTCAAGGTTAGTGAATTTTTGTGCTGAAAGTCAGTTTAAACTTTTGGAAACAATAGTATTGTCTTTCACTTCATGCGGAATTGCTGCTTAATTAGAGGTTATAGTAATTGAGCTTCGGTTACTGGGAGGGCTTTTTTTTACAATACCCGAAAAATAACTGATACAAAAGTTATTATCCTCATTCATAACCATCGATTTTCAACTTGTTTGATTCCATCGGTAAAATATTATCATATTGTTTAAAAACAAATACAACTTTCCTCTTCATTCACAACCATCACTTTCATCTCTTCACTTTACAAAAGAACTCAAAAATTTTGTAGCACTTTGCCTTTCCAAAAATCAAACAGTCTAAAACAGGTCGATCAATAACAGAAGTGCAGATCACAATCTGAGCCAGCGACATGTGCAGTTTGTTCAACGCACAACACAGCGCACATGGAGGTTACTAATATTTACGCTGACGGAGCGCAGGTCCACTGTTGAATATTTGCTGTTGTAGTGCACATTAGTAACGATTGATTACTGCTCCATGCCTGGGCTCATACACCTGTTCCGAATTTTGATATGCCATATGCTTTGTGTTGTGATCATTTCGATCAGTGGTTTGTAACAAAGAAAGTGTGATCCAGTTGACCTAGCAACGGTCATATTCTAACGTGCACTTAAGATTAATAAATATGGAGTGTATTATAGTAGTGATACTTGTCAGCAAAAGTAAATAAACAAACTTGTAAACAAATCAGTAAACATGTCAATTGTTTTTATCATCCAGCAGGAGGAGGCAGCAATAGTAAATCCCCTGGCAACCCATCAAGTGGTTCAGAAGCATTTGCTGCTTTGGTTGATGTGGCGACTAAAGCGGATGCCATCAATGTCAAAGAAAAAGGTGAGTCAATAAAGAAAATGGTGAGTCAATAAAGAAAATGGTGAGTCAATAAAGAAAATGGTGAGTCAATAAAGAAAATGGTGAGTCAATAAAGAAAATGGTGAGTCAATAAAGAAAATGGTGAGTCAATAAAGAAAATGGTGAGTCAATAAAGAAAATGGTGAGTCAATAAAGAAAATGGTGAGTCAATAAAGAAAATGGTGAGTCAATAAAGAAGATGGTGAGTCAATAAAGAAAATGGTGAGTCAATAAAGAAAATGGTGAGTCAATAAAGAAAATGGTGAGTCAATAAAGAAAATGGTGAGTCAATAAAGAAAATGGTGAGTCAATAAAGAAAATGGTGAGTCAATAAAGAAAATGGTGAGCCAATAAAGAACATGGTGAGTCAATAAAGAAAATGGTGAGTCAGTGAAGAAAATGGTGAGTCAATAAAGAAAATGGTGAGCCAATAAAGAAAATGGTGAGTCAAAGGAAATGGTGAGTCAAGTGGTTCAGAAGCATTTGCTGCTTTGGTTGATGTGGCAACTTCGCGAATGCCATCAATGTCAAAGAAAAAGGTGAGTCAATAAAGAAAAAGATGAGTCAATAAAGAAAATGGCGAGTCAATATAAAGAAGGTGAGTCAAAGGAATAGGCGAGTCAGAAAATGGTGAGTCAGTAAAGAAAAGGGTGAGTCAAAGAAAATGCTGGGTCAATAAAGAAAATGGTGTGTCAAAGGAAATGGTGAGTCAGTAAAGAAAATGGTGAGTCAGTAAAGAAAATGGTGAGTCAATAAAGAAAATGATGAGTCAAAGAAAATGTGAGTCAATAAAGATAACAATGAGTCAATAAAGGACATGGCGAGTCTAAAAATTGGTGAGTCAATAAAGGAAAAGTTAGTCAAAAGGAAATGATGTGTAAATAAAGAAATGGTGAGTCAAAGGAAATGGTGAGTCAACAAAGAAAATGGTGAGTCATAAGGAAATGGTGAATCAAAGATAAAGGTGAGTCAGTAAAGAAAATTTGGAATGGAATAGAGTTGAGAATATCGTTGAATGTTGAGAACAACCTGGGGAAACCTACAAAAATGGTGGGAATTGCTCTTCCATTGGTTGAAATATGGATATGACGTTGAAAAAAATCAAATGTACTGCAATTTGTCTAGAGGCTGCAAG
This sequence comes from Amphiura filiformis, assembly GCF_039555335.1. Taxonomy (NCBI): domain Eukaryota; kingdom Metazoa; phylum Echinodermata; class Ophiuroidea; order Amphilepidida; family Amphiuridae; genus Amphiura; species Amphiura filiformis. The sequence goes on along the minus strand of NC_092629.1, from coordinate 53,734,365 downwards.
GAAAGGTTATAATCCGACAAACCAGAATTTCGGATAGGCTATTCCAGGTATCACTACACCCCTGTGGAAGACATGACATAAATCTTCCACACAGGGAGTGTGAATTTCAAATTGGGTTACCTGAATGGATGTCTCCCATTTGTCCCACAAAAAATACTGTGCAAATGTTGCTATCAGATCCCTTACACTAAAAATTAGGAATAATTATAGTACAGGTGAATTTTCTTGCAGATGAGAGCTGAATTAGATTTGAAATTCAGTGTCTAAATATTAATGCTCTGTCCACATCGTGTGCAGAACTGATTCTTAGTATGTTGCTGATGGGCCAATTTTTAAACCCAATGTGACCACCATAGGCAGAATGGGCAGTATTGTCGGCAGAGCTTGTTTTGAGAAATCAAGTGTCAGAAAGCCTCATAATCACCTGCTCCCACAAAATGAGTCGCCAGTGTACTCTAGTAGAAGATAAAGTCCATTAAGTATGTATGTTGCTGATGGGCCAATTTTGAAACCCAATGTGACCACCATAGGCAGAATGGGCAGTATTGTCGGCAGAGCTTGTTTTGAGAAATCAAGTGTCAGAAAGCCTCATAATCACCTGCTCCCACAAAATGAGCATAAAGTCGCCAGTGTACCATAGTAGAAGATACAGTCCATTAATCATGACAAATTAGAAAACAAAGACCTTGTTGAGGAAATATTAATTTTTGAACACCAAGCAAGGAGCCAACTTCATACTCATTTTGTGAGAGCTGGTCATAGTGAGTTACAGCTTTCTGGTTTTGAACCCACGATATGGTCCATTGAACGTCTCAAAAAACTTATATAAGATTGAACAGTGTAGCGGTTCGTTCAAGCATATCGATTGACCAGTCCCTCGCCTTTGTTGATAAAATATAAGATTTCCCAACTCTGTTACTGATTTTTTACTACGTTGCAAAGAAGGGACAGGAAATATTATCAATTTAAAGTTAAGCTTATTTTGACTAATATGTGAAAAAGTGAAATGCCGACATTAATATTGCAGCCCATTTAAATTTGGTGGTCACAAATGAGAACAACTTGAAAATATTTGGTAGCTCTATTTCTTTATTACACATTTGTTGGTATATTAATGTAATTTGCTTTTGTGTTATATGTTCTTTGCAGCTGCCTATGCGAGGCAAGTCACTCATGGCCAAGAGCAAAGGATATCAACATCCTCAGATGATAAGGCCCGGGATGCCATGCGGCAACCTATGATTAAAGACGGACGACCAAATGAGTCTGGCCCATCAGGGTCTGACGGGAGGGTGCCTCAAAGACCCCCGAAACATGGGGATGGTAAAGGGCGACCTGCGGACAAGACTCGTCAGGAATCGGCCGCGATGCAACAGGATGCTTCGGCTATATTCGCAGCTCTGTTTGAAAAGGATACCCAAAAACCAAAACCAGGAAGTGGGAACGAACCAGAGACTTCGCAAAGACCAACGCTGACGGCCGCTAGTCTGATTGATGTGATCATCACCCGGTCCATCAATCAGCCGTTGTTGGAAGCGCAGGATCAAGGCACAGATTCGGACAGTAATGATTTTCAGCCTAGCCGACCGAGCGGGCCACAAGAACGACCAAGTCGGAGTGGTCAAGAAATTGGTCGGAGTGGTCAAGAAATTGAGCCTGTTCCCAAAGACAAAGAGCCTATTGGTATGGCCTCTTCGTCGACTGGAAATGAATTGCCTAACAAATCAAATGTGGCCCCGATGGCGGCAAGATCTGAAGCGGACTCAGGAAATCCTGCGAATGGTAGCAAACCTACCCAATCTGGAGGTAGCAACCGTCCAATAACCCTAGCGGAACATATTGATTCTATCATATCATTGGATTATAATCACACGGTGGGTAGCTCAACTTCAAAGAGTGGTGGGAACAGGGAGCATGAAAGTGCTGCCAGCGGGGAGGGTCCTGCAGTAGATACAACGGTACGTCCGCCGCGAGAGCAAGGACCTTCGTCCTCCGTGTCAGCGATCATGCGCTACCATCAGAAAAAGTCGCAAGAGAGCGAAGTTGGTTCCACGAATGACGCCACAAGCAGACGGGAGAACTCGCCTATGCCTGGATCGAACGTGCACTCGTCTAAAGCGGGTCCAGCAGAGCAGCTTAACAGAAGTCGTGCCGGAACACCTGGATCTAGCGACAGTCCCGATACAGGTAACGGCGATGAGAAAATAAATCGGGGGACAGGTAGTACTAACGCGAGACTGGCCGATACAGCAGGGCAATCTAGGTCCCCTGTTATTGATAAGCCTGATAGTCACTCCAATGGTGCCGGGATTAATAGGTGGACCCCACAGTTTGATACGCGTAATATGGTCTCTGCCAGCGGCAGTAATCCGTCGCGTAATCCAACAACAGAAGCCGGTCGCGAGGCCTCACCAATCAGCCACGGGGACCTGCCACCGTGGCCTCGTAAATACCCTCACGACTCGAATAAAGCGGACAGTAGCGAGAGCCCGTCAGCGGGGTCTCTTCCACGAGTTCATGTACATAGCTCACAATCCAATTCACCTCAGGCTTCTGAAGGATGGGGTTTGGACTCGAGTCGGCCGGCTTCGTTAGGCCGCCGAAGAGACTCTCCCGAGACAAGTACAGGACTGGGTTCAAGTTCAAACATACAACCCGATGCGTCATCGAGTGGGATCTCGGTGGAGGGCAAAAAGAATTATGCAAAGTCGACCGCTGTGAGCAGCGGCATGGCTGATAGCAAATGGAGGCATGGTGGCATGTTGCCTGACCGATCTCGAGCGGGAATGTCCGAAGTGGAAAGTTCTAGAAGCAGCCCAATTCCTCAGAGTAGTAGTGCTTCCGATTATCAGCAGTCCAAAGGGCAAGCCGCTGACAGTATGTCATCGCAAATGAGGCACCGTATTGGTGCTACATCAAATAATCGCTCGCCCATGGCGGAGTCAAAGCAATGCACTGTCTAGCAGTAGCAGCATGCCTCAAAGAGGCAACCCACAGAAGGAAATAACTTTAGATCTCCGCAGATCAATCGACAGAATGATCGAATCGCAGGTCGAGTAGAGCGATTCTGGCGGCGCTCCAAGCAAGTCCGTGTTGGCGACTACGTGGCGCAGCTTTTGAAGCAGACATGTCCAGTTCCTTGTCCACTCCACAGAGCTGCGATAGTCGGGAAAGCACCAGTACAGCGGAATCGGGACCTGGTCTCCAAGTAGACGAGAACAAAATTTCGGGTGGTTCAGAGTTGTACGGCCGCCAAGAGCCAGTATCTGAAGGGCTGCAGACAAGCCAACGCCCTTCACACGGCAGCCCCAGACAATCCAGTACAGAAACGCGAGAGACGGAATCACCGCCACGGACCCCTCCTGTGAGCGCATCAGATGCAACTCCGTCACACAGCAAACCACAGGACCAGAGATCAAGACCGGCAACATCGTCGGCAACATCTCGACGACCAGAGGAACCCGGATCGCAACCATCTCAATCGCTCCTCCCATCCTCTTCTCAGCAGGGCTTCCCATCTGCTCAGTTTCCATACTCGGCGCTGCCATTTCATTTCGCCTCCTCGTCATTGGCTAACCCGCAACGTAGCATTCCGTCGCCACGTGCACCGGGTCGTGGCCCATCTCCTGCGCCGGGTCCGGGAGCTGCCGGACGCGAGGGCAAGAGACAACGCAGATTTTGTCAGCTCAGTATGAAACACTCTCAGATAGTGATGACTGACTACGTGATGGAGCACTCTGGAAAACAGTGGATAGTTGTGTGTGTTGTATGGTACGCAGAGTCGGGACCTGGTCCCACACTGGAAAACAGTGGATAGTGGTGTGTGTTGTATGGTACAGCAGAGTCTGGACCTGGTCCCACATTGGAAAATAGTGGTGTGTGTTGTGTGGTCTAAATACAGCAAGGTACCGACGGTATGGCATCCCTTATATGATAACAGGATATATATTTAAGTTAATACTAACATGTCACAGCTTTTTGCCATAGCTTTGGTTAACTTGGGTTGTAATATGCCATACCAGAGAGGATAGCTTACACTTCCCACAATGCATTTCTTCCATTGCAATAATCTGCTGATTTGCTATCCAGTGCAACATGGGTCGATAGTGACTAAACATACCTCAATGAACATTGCATGCACATCCAGATGTTGCAAACTGTTTTATTTCTTGACTATCGACCCACGTTTCACCAGTCTATTCTCAACATGAGCAGTGAATGCACAAAGTAATAGGAGTGTCATCTGGTGAAATAAGGTGATGCATCATGTTGCAAAGGATTCTGGGAAGGGTAAGATATATTCTCGAATGCCATGCAGTACTGTTGGCCAACCTGTGGCAACAGACAGTTACAGAGTTTTGATGTTTCTACCTTCTGTGTGAGTAAAATAGAAATGATAACCACAGCCATGGCAAGTAAATTGCTAGCGATTTAAATGATCTGTTCCAGTTGAAATTCACACTACCCCTGTGGAAGACTTTGGAAATATGTTCCACAGGGGGAGTATATTTTTCAAATGTAATTGGTCAGGGTTAATCATTTTGAAACTCGTACTATCCCTGTATTATCTATCTTCCACAACTGGAGTGAGTATTTCAAATGGAAGCTACCCAATTGTCTATTCTATTCGAAACTCTTACTCCCTCTGTGGAAGACTTCAGCTAAATCCTCCACAGGGGGTAGTGTGGATTTTAAATGGAATAGCCCAAAAGAGATATCATATTAAGTGCCGATGAATGATCTGCTGGTGGATCATGTGTGATATTATGGGGAAGAGAAATTAACTTGTGTGACAAGGAAAACTTGTCTTCTCTGTTACATTGTGATATGAAGAATATCACATGATGGTGAGGTAGGGGGAAATATTTTCCACAAGGGGAGTATGAATTTCAAATGGAATGAACACATTAGGCATCTCCATTTGAATTTCATACACCCTCCGAGAAAGATTTAACCTGAAACTTCTACAAGGGTGTGTTTTAAATAGAGTTGGTTAATGTGCTAATTCCATTTTAAATTGATACTCCCCCTGTGGAAGATATTTCCAAAAATCTTCCACAGGGGGAGTTTGAACTTAAAATCGATTAGCGCAATGGGAGGAGGATCAAGAGCGTACCTTTTGATTTTTTTTTTTACATTTTATGTGACAGTTGTAAAAACAAATTCTGTTAAGACAAGAGTGCTTGATAAGGCCATCTTAATTTAATAGTTTGTCTCAAAGCCCCTGCGCGCATTAGTAAAATCGCTTGCTTTTTGCGCGTTAGCCCTACCGGATTGAGTAAATTTCAGGATTTTTTTTCCTGTTATATTTTTTTTCCAAATCCACCACACAAAAATATCACGTCTGACATCGTAAGACATCGAAATAGCCTAAATTGTTAATCTCAGTAAATTCTTCATCTTGTCCACAGTGATGACTTCCTTGACAAATGAGAAGGTGGTCAATTCTTGTTTAAAAAACTAGATAAAAAAAATTTTAAAAAGAAAAAAAAAAAGAAACTAAAAAAAAGCATTCTGTATTAGGTTTTCAAGAGCTTTGAGATGAATTGTTAAATTAAGATGGCCTAACACTAATTGCTTTCAAAGTCCTGAGCGTACCGAGGGCTTGGAACCAGAGCATTGGCTATGGCCTGTGTTTAAATGGGTTATATCCAGTTGAAATCCATACACCCCATATGATAGACATGATTGTATTCTCCTACACAGGGTGTGAATTTCAAATGGGGTAACCTGAATGGGTGGTTCCATTTGAAATATTTCAAATTTATATACACTCCCTGTCTGTGTGGGAGATTAAGGTCATGTCTTCTACAGGGGGTGTATGGATTTCAACTGGAATAGTCCAATGTTGGACATGGCCAGTTCTGGTTTAAGCCCTTGATATATAAATTGTGATGATTTTTATAACAAAAACTAAATCGGAGGTCTGAAAACTTGAGTTAACAAAAGTTCACAGTATTATGATGTTTTCTGCGTGAATTTGTGTTTTGCAAGTTTGTGCCCAGATGATATCCAAACTAATGTATTTTGGGTGTATTCCTAATTCATTTGGGTGTATTCCTAATACATTTGGGTGTATTCCTAATACATTGGGGTGTGTTCATAATACATTTGGGTGTATTTCTAATACATTTGGGTGTATTCCTAATACATTTTAGTGTATTCCTAATTCATTTGGGTGTATTCCTAATACATTTGGGTGTATTCCTAATACATTTAGGTGTGTTCATAATACATTTGGGTGTGTTCATAATACATTTGGGTGTATTTCTAATACATTTGGGTGTATTTCTAATATATTGGGTGTATTCCTAATACATTTGGGTGTATTCCTAATACATTTGGGTGTATTCCTTTATACATTCTGGTGAAGTCGCCATCAGAAGCATCCAGGACGTCAGTTTTGGTGAAAATGTGCGTCCTCCATTCCATTGTGCATTGGGCTGTTCTAGATAAAATCCATATACCCCTATGGAAGATGTGACCTTAATGTCCTATACAGGAAGTGTAGATTTCAAATGAAGTCACACATTCAGGTAGCCCCATTTGAAATTCACTCTCCCTGTGTGGAAGATTAAGGTCATGTCTTCCATAGGGGTGTATGGATTTCAAAAGGAATAGCCCATTTTTGGTTCTCTAGGGATTTTTCGCTCAAATGATTAGGTGCGCTCAAGACTTTGTTGTTGATATTTTCCGCTGTACCACAGCAAATGTTTGCCGCTGAAGAAAAATGCTGCTGCAAAATTGCCTCTGTATTTGAAGAGCTTTGTTTCAAAACCCCTTACATCCACTTGAGCAATTTTGAGAACACATCAAAAAATAATCTGAAAATCACTGATATAAGAGGGTTTTCAACAAAAGCAGGTTTTGGCGGGATCCTCATCCTACCTAAGCATCCCGCCAAAAACTGCTTTTGTTGCAAACCCCCATATTTTTTTGATGATTTTTTGATGTTTTCTCAAAATTGCTTAAGTGGATGTAAGGGGTTTTGAAACAAAGCTCTTCATTTGCTGTAAAGGCAAAATACACATTAAAGGTTGAACCAAAGCGTTCACAAGCTCAGAGTTCCCAGACAAGACTTGGAAAATAGCTTTGGATGTATTCCTTAAACATTTCTAATACATTTGGGTTGGGTGTATTTCTTATACATTTGGGTGTATTTCTAATACATTTAGGTGTATTTCTAATACATTTGGGTGTATTTCTAATACATTTGGGTGTATTTCTAATACATTTGGGTGTATTTCTAATACATTTGGGTGTATTTCTAATACATTTGGGTGTATTTCTAATACATTTGGGTGTATTTCTAATACATTTGGGTGTATTTCTAATACATTTGGGTGTATTTCTAATACATTTGGTTGTATTCCTAATACATTTGGGTGTATTCTTATGTCTCACATTGTTGCATTCGGTCAACAATGGTTCATTATGTATTTAAGAAAAGATGCAGTTTTGAAAGTTGCACTGTGTACACACACACACACACAGTCCATTAACTAAACAAAATATATACTAGCCTATACAGTATGTTGAAAAATTGGGGTTCAAGTTTGTTGATGCGGTCCTCATCAGCAGATGTGAAGTTTGCATTGAGAAGTGTAGTGGGCTATTCCCCTGTGGAAGACATAATTGTAATCGTCCACACCAGGCGATGCCGATTTCAAATGCGGGTCACCCATTCAGGTATCCCCATTTGAAAGTCACACTCCCTAAGTATGTGGACGATTAAAGTCAGGTCTTCCATAAGGGGTGTATGTATTCCAAATACAACAGCCCAATCTGACTCTTGATGAGTGGGTACAAAAAGCAACTTGCTGTGATAGGTGGGTGGGTGGGAAAAGTTTATTAATATGGACCACATCAGCATAGCAGGTATTGTTGAAAATGCCTGTCATGCAAAAAAAATGTGATGCTTTTATGTTGTTTCAACGCTATTTTGTTATATTATGAGTGTAACAAAATATTGGGAAATATATTATGTAGATCAGTCCAACTGATATTACAATATAAGTTGGTGTTAAGATTATTCTGTAATGGAACGATTGTATAATGTACTGTTTATTTTGGTGATAAATAATTATGATGATGATGAAACTTAACTGTGATATGAAAAGTAATTAAACATTTTCTCTACAGTGTTGTGAAAAAAACCTCAAGATTGGTGTCCTGTGTCGTCTTTGTTGGTTAGGACTCCACACAACTAAAAAAAGTAAATAAACCAGGTTCGCAAATAATCAAGAGTCGGCTTACAATCCCCTCCAGTGCCGCACTGGGAATTTTTGGCAGGACATAAGGGGGGAAGCAATTATTGGTACATATATTTGTACACCATTCGATATGCCCTAAAATTTGACGTAGACACATGTCAGGATATGTTCAAATATGCAAATACAAAAGTTTTTAATTGTGGTTACCCAAAATCTGTCATGTCATTTAGTATTTGGGTAGTTTTTGGCAAAAAGGAGGGGGAGCAAAGATTTTTTTGGCCTGGGTATGTCGAAAAGGCGGGGAGATTTTTTGGCATGTCGAAAGGGGGCGAAGCAAGCGATTTTTGGTAGACCATTTTGAGAATCCACCACGTATGTCCTGGGTATTGACGGTCTGAAGTATTAATTTATCTTTCCACATGACCAATGCTAATCTAGGCTTATACAGTAGTGAGTTATTAGAAAAAATACATATTTTTCCAACTCGCCCCTAAAATCCACTGGAGGGCAAGTAAACAATTTTTTTTTGCCTAATAAGACATCGATCGAAGTGCTGCAGAGCGGTTACCACACCGTAGCTTCCATGTACTGTCACACATGTCGGACTTTTTCTCTTTCATGTGACATCACCGGGATCACAAATTTGTTTTGTTTATGAGATATTTAATGTTAAAAGACCCAAAATATGAATAATGACCCAGGTCTTTAAAAGGAATCTTGACTCAGGTCTTATGAGGAGTCCCACCCCTGGTGGAGAAAATATTTTTATTAATTCTCTATTTTTTTTTCTCTTTCATTTGACACCACTCCGGAGGTCATAGTACCGTTACGTTATTGGCATTTCGAGATATGAAAAGGACGTAAAATATAAATATTGATCCGGGTCTTATGAGTGTCACCCCCGGGTGGGGAAATATTTTTATTATATTCTTTACTTTTTTCTCTTTCATTTGACTCCAATCCGGGGGTCATACCTTCTTGGCATTTTGAGATATGAAAAGGACCCAAAATAAGAATATTGACCCGGGCCTTTGTTAAATTCTTCATTGTCATGTGGGATTCTGCGCCTTATGTACAGATGTAGGGCCTATATGCAGCAGGTTGACAAACAGTCGATTTTACTCTACTGCTCTTTATGAACACGCAATATAATAAAACAAACCTTCAAATGTTTTTGATAATACATAGTCTACTGCATATTGCACTGCTTTCGAACAGTCTTAAAACTGTAACTTATAGTATAAGTGCAAATTGTTGCATGTAAAAATATTATGATTTCCAAGGTCAAAGTTTATGCAGGGGTCAAAATTCAAAACTGCACACATTTTTTAAAAACCCATACCAAAATGTTCCTCTGATCATATAAGGATTCAGAAAATGTATTTGACCCACCTCCAACTCGTCGTTTCGGAGTTATAAGCCAAAAGGTCAATGGTTAAATGTGACAACGGGTAACATATAAACTCAACCAATAAAGTATCGAAACAATTATAGATGGTCAGATATATCGGGAACTGAAATATATAGCAAAAACCTATTTAATATACATGAAGCGCAACTTTCTCCTGCGCATTTTGATACCTCCTTTGTTGCTCTACGCTATCATTTAGTCGAGTTATGGGCGCCTGAGTGGCTTCAGTCAGATTTTAAAAGTTGCACGTAGCTCCTATTCAAGCCAAATGCGTTGTACTGTAACCAATAAATGACCATTGCTTTTGTCCGCCAAATTCAAATGAGTGTGTGTGATGGTGGGCACACCAAGTATTGAGATGTCAGCAGAAAGAGTTCATGAGATAAGTCAGAGATAAGTAAAGGGTAGCAAGTATTGAAGTTGGAAGTCGAAGGAGTAAAATAAAGTAAAGTTCATGGTTAAGTAAACCGAGCACATCTTTGTCTTGATTTTGTGTGTGTGACGAACGCATTTGGCTTGAATAGGAGCTAAGTGCAACTTTCAAATTCCGACTTGAAGCCACTCAAGCGCCCATAACTCGACCAAATGATATCGTAGAGCAACAAAAGAGTTATCAAAATGCGCAGGAGAAAGCTGCGCTTTATATACATTAAATAAATTTTTGCTATATATTTCATTTCCCGATATATCTGACCATCTATAATCGTTTCGATACTTTATTGGTTGAGTTTATATGTTACCCGTTGTCACATTTAACCATTGACCTTTTGGCTTATAACTCCGAAACGACGAGTTGGAGGTGGGTCAAATACATTTTCTGAATCCTTATATGATCAGAGGAACATTTTGGTATGCACGATAAATTTTTGACCTTTGCGAAATATGTATAATATATGTTTAGTTTTTTTTTTTTCAATCACTTTTTAGCCGCAAATGTAGCTATAGGTGTAGTCCATATTTCTGTATGTTTTTTACTTTCTCTTGCTACATCGTTTGACCAATGGAGCTGCTAATTTGAGGGAGCAATCTTTGCATGATCGTTCATGATTGTTACTTAATTAGCTAGGAAAATTCGTACGGAAAGTGTGATTTTTGGAGCATTTTCTTACGAAATTTTTTACCAGATTTCATAGAATAGTCTCCTTTACAGACTGTTTGTGGTGCTGATCATATTACAAACACTGTTCTAACTCCTTGATCTGGCGATTTTGTAAAAGAGATGTTGAATTTTAATTGCTTCAGTGCGGCTTCAATGTTTGCTTTTCAGTGTTGCTTGCCATACATTTTGCAAGTCCATAGATATTGCACCAAGGCTAACTAATAACTCAATGGTGCTGCTATGTGCTAATAATGTGTAATTTTTCCAATTGGGAGGTTTTGGGGGGACCAGTAAACAACTATAAAGGCTTAGCAGTCATAAAATACTGAGCAAATAAACTGAGAGCTAATTAAATACACTTAATTAGATCAGGCAAACATGTTGTGAAAGTAATTATATCGAGAAGGTCGTATCTGCAATAGCTACCCTATACATAATCTTAAAAATAAAGCACTTGACAGCTATTGCATAAACCCTACCTAGATGTGTTTTTACAATTTTATATATAAGAGATAAAGTACACATTAGGGGTTTAGGGCAAGAAAACCCTATCTGCAATAGCTGCCAGGTGTAAAATGTGCACAATATAGAATGCAGAAATTACCCAAATGTCTATGGAGCAGCTATCACTGCAAACCCAGAACGTCTAAATTCAGCAAAACTTCTAGTATTGGAGATTAGATATGAATCTGGAGTATTAGCCTTTGTTAAACTGATACTGGACAAAATTACTTAAATGGAACCAATTATTATAGACACATTCATGGTCTGCTAGCTCCCTCCCAATTGGTTTGATATACACTAAGATCACTAACTATTATTCAATGTTGATTGTTGTACAACTATATGTAAAATTACTGCTCAAATAATACTATTAATAACATCACCATAAATCCATGCTTATTGTTTGCTAGCAATTCACTGAACTGGAAATTGCTCCTTTGCAATGATTTATAAGAGCCCATAATGTTACCCATGTTTGCTTCTTATTCCAGAACCACCCATGTGTAAAATGCACCCTATGCTGTTTTGGGCTTATAGTGTCTAATTTTGAGTCTATTTATCAGACTACATTTGAGGTCTGATCTTCTGGATTGTATACTCCCCAAATAGTGGTCTAAATTTGTGCCTACTAGCGGTCACCCGTCTTTCGCAGTCAGGGTGTTTCGCGGTTGGTACATTTTGTGTACATGTAAATGTTTAATTTAATGTGATTAATGGTATGAGAGGAGATGATCATTTAGAACTTAGAAGTATAATATTAATTAGTATCTTTTCCATATAAATCAATGGCTTGAAATTGCAATTAGATCATGTCATGCCCCTGTGGGATGCTGGTCACTCTGATATTTAAGATTTTTATGCATTTGTTTCTACAGTACTTTTTAGCCCATTTTGGACAAATCTGTTGTACCTTTTAGCTCATTTTTTATCATTTTCATCCAAGTTTGTCCCACACCTTGAAATGTACCTTGCTGCCCCCGCCTCCTGCAAAAGTCCTGGCTACATCACTGAGCAGATGAACACAATTTTATTCACATCCCTCTTGGCCCCTGTGGCCTGCTGGCTGATCTGATATTTTAGATTTCTATGCATTTGTTGTACTTATTATTTGTTAGCCCATTTTGGATAAATTTGTCGTACATTGTACTCTTTAGCCCATTTGTGACAATCCCCCCCATGAAATTTGCCTCCCCCCTCTCTCTCTCTCTGAAAAAGTCCTGGCTACACCACTGTGCAGCTGAAACAATTTTATTCACATTTCCTTACACTCTATTTCATATAAGTTATGATCATACCTGATCATACATTATGCTGATAACATTAAACATAGCACTACCACAAAGCAGAGTAGGCCTATTCATGGTGTGGTTTGGCAACCCTGATTAATTTGTCCTTCAAAAGTTTCACTTTAACTATATGTTCTCCATAAAAGCACAGAATACATGCTAATGTTGATCAATTAGTTGAATAAACAATAGATGTTAATTGAGTTTCTACTGTGTCATGTAATAGTTGCTTCTACTGTGTCATGTAATAGTTAAGACTACAGGCATAATATCCTCACACCGATGACAGGATAGAAGGCCTAATTCAGGCTATGTCAACATTAGTGTATTGTGTTGGCATTAGCATGCAGGTGCGCTGCCACTGCCTTTGCCCTGCCTTTTAATCTAATTAACATAATTTGACACCCTTAACGTAAACCAAAACAAAATTGGACGTTTTATTGGGGTGCGGACAACTTTGCTCTACGAAACACAAAAATCCGTTTTCCGAAATAATGTAAAACGTAGAAGTTTTTAGCCTTACAAATTTGAAAAACTCAGTAATTTATTATAGATATTATAGATATTTAGTAATTAATCCCTCATTGTTACTGCCAAACCAATTTTAGAGGATCTGCTGAAATATAGGCACTTTGGATTTGCAGTGTATGGTCCTAAACCCTCAATATAATTGTTTCTTGTTTTTCTTCTCACCCAGTTGTTTGTCTCCAAGATAAGTACTTAGTGGTCCAATTAACATTATTGTTATCTTATTGACTATGCAGCTCGTAAAAATTTGGCCCTGCTTTATATTAAGGTGAGACAGGTGTAATCGGTTTTTGTGTGAAGATCATAGAAATTTAAAACTTGGTACAAAGTAATTGATATAAACAAAAAATACTCAAATGTTGTTAAGCATATTAATTAACTAATTTGCATATTTAATTAGGGAAAATGAGCTACAGCACCATTGGTGCTCTTGTTTAAAAGAAACCTTAAATTTGGACAGTATCAAGAACATTTTATAAGAATACTTGACTAAAAACAAGAAGCATTTCCTTTTTAATAGCTTTTAATGCAGTCCAAAAACGCACAAATATTTACCGTAAATTGATCAAACATTTGTCAATACTAGCCTTTTCAAAATCGAGTAGGCCTAAAAATCGAGAAGGAGCCCATGCAAAAAAAAAAAAGGATCGATCGACCTACCGACCGATTTTTGTCTTGGAAGGGCAACCAAACAATTTATTTATTAGTCCGGCTGCAAACTATTGTTTTATCGGGTTAGATGTTTTTTTCCAGTTAAAGTGTTTTTCTTCGCTGATTATTATTCTATAGGTGGTACAAAATGAGATTATGGGGATGTAGAATTGTCACCCCTGGGCAATTAAAGATTTCCAAGTTTTTTAGTTTTGACCCCTGTATAAACTTTGACCTTGGATATCTCGAATTGCCCAGGGGTGACAATTTTACACCACTCGGAATCTGATTTTGTACCACCCATAGAACAATAATCAAAAATCAAAAACCTGTAACTGGCAAAACCAACCTACCTTGGTCTGCCACCGGACTATATTTTTTCTTTGCCTTAGCTGAGGTTACTCTTGAATCCTAAGGGACGAACCATTAGATTCTCGGGGGGTAGGAAGTTTTTTTTTAATTTCACTCACTACATGAGCAAAAACAAAAAAACTTTCCCCACCAACACTAAAAAACTATATAAAAAAAACTTTCCCCACCTAACTCACAGTGTATAAATGCATGAAATTTTTTTTTTTAATCAGTGGAAATGTACACTGGATTGATGGTGACAATTTTATGTAAATTTTACGTAAGTCCCAACTAAAGATTAATGTTTCGTCTTTATGGGAATCTAATCTTTTATTATCTGAAAGAAACTTTGGGGGCCTACGTGGACTTCTCCTATCAATTGCGAAAATCCAGACCGTGTATGTATAGGCCTACACGAAAAATTGTAGGCTCCATACTGACCAGACTGGCCCCAGTCTCGGTTCAGTTCCATCTCTGGATAATGTAACAATAAATAATTACATAATGCCCTATTCCTGTACCCCCCCCCCCCCCTTAGTTTTCTCAATGCCAAAAACCCATTCCTCTTCATCCACAAATCGACGCCACTGATTACACACACAGTCAGTGCAACAATATAGAAACATACTCGTATTATTAGTGAACGCGAAAGTACATTGAGCGCTGAATCCTCGACTGGTCCAATCTGTTTCAGATCTCCCTTCCAAATATTCGTTCAACGAAGCCCGGTGATTCTAGTCCATACAGGACCAACGCAATATTTAGCACTATAGTCAACGCCGTCAGGCGTTGGTCCTTATAGATTCGTGCTCTACCCCCAGCAGCGCACTCGAATTACTATAAGCAGTGACCTGAACCAACCCAGTTAATGACAACGTAATAACTCCAAATATGGTTGGTAACCCCGCCCATTATTTAACCGCATCTGTTATGTAACTGGGACGAGTACGCTAGTCATCTCAATCGATTGATTATGAGATTACATGGATCAAAACACTTCACACTTTTGAAGTAGCTGGGTTTCGACCAGTGTAGGCCTAAATCGTGATATCATATTGATTTATTTTGTAAAATCAGTGTTGTTATATTAGTCTGGCTCTATTTTGGAAATGTGCTTATTTAAGCATCAAGCGGCAAGTTCGCGTAAAAGCTGGCAACCAAATTGTTTTGTTTAATTCGGGTATGCTGAATTCAAAACTTTTGTCTACCAAGCTATATATACATTGGAACTCCGTGACCCTCAAAAAAGACCCTCAAACACCCTACATGCTCATGTCATATAGGGGGGGCAAAAATGCTCCAAATTCACTAAAAACATGTCAAATTATTTGTCTGGGTCTAAGGATCACAAAAGTGTAACATTATTTGCGCACGTAGGACATATTGAGTTTTGAGGTTCGACAGGTCCAAGGTCAATTTGCACGCTAGGGGTGAAAAATTAAAAGTTGCTACAATTTTCGAAAAATGGATGCAAACTGTTCTTCAAGTTCAAGGGATTCTTTGATTAATCACTCAATCGTTGGTTCATTCAACCAACGATCCGTCCAATAAGTATTCAACAAACAATCAAGAAAACAATCAAAATCATTATTGAATTGATTGATTAATCAATTAATTGACATGGTCATCCAATCAATCAATATAATAATATAATATAATAGAATCACAATAACTTATTAGATTGATATATCGATGAATTAATAGTCAGTCAATCATTGAACTACTCATCAAGTATCAATCAATAATCATTCGTTCGATCAATCGATCAATTATTAACAAATTACATTGTAGTCTCGCAAATTACATTGTACCTTGGTGTTAAAATATCAATCAATCAAGTAATCGAGTCAAGCAACCACTCAATTTATAATCAGTCTCTCAATTGCCTCTTCATGGTCTTACACTAGGATCCACAACATGCTCATCTATAATTAATAAGGGCACAATTCTTTAACCCCAATACATTTGTATAGTCATTGAATGACCTTTGAAAATTTGAATACAAAACTCATACTCTGAAACTTGAGGTCAAATTTGCACTATTGAGTATTTAATTGAGGTTATTGAACTATGTCATTAGGATGAGGCCATTGAGGTCCATAGTGTCAGATCTGGCAATCTCAATCAGTCAGCCAAATAGTTATTGACCGCTCATAACTTCATCAATCTCAAATTAATCAGTCTCTCAATCAACCAATCTACCAATCATTCATTCTATAATTCAATTACAAATTGCATTCGTTTATAATTCATATGCATGATATTCATTCATTATTGACTGATTAAGCATCAATAATCATTAATACTCTGGTTCTGATATGATTAGTCTTTGATCTAAAAATCTCTAAACAAAAAAGTAAGCAAGCAAAAATGAAAGAAATCATAATTTCTCGATATAAGCTATATAAGCCTGATCAATGGCAATATATAAATCAATCAACGAAAATAAAATAAATAAATGAATAATTAATTAACACACATTAATAATAAAACATAAATGATGATACATGAAATAAATGTAATTATAGGCCCGTATTAAATAATGAAAGAAAGGAAGAGAGAAGGAAAGAAAGAAAGAACTTGCTGAACTTCTTTTTTTTTCAAGAAAAGGAATTAAAGTAAATAAATGAGTGAACCCCAAGGTTTTTATGAAGCGTGTGTCCTCCAATTCTATATTTTTCTTAAACATGTTAAACGAATAGGCCAACTATCCCAATTAATAGAGGTTGCGCATATGACGTATCATACCGTAAATATGGCGGTATACTCAAATCCATTCAACAAAAGCATGATTGCAATCTACCGAGACAGTTCGTCTCACACACATAACAAATGCACTACGATCAAATAGGTTTATGACAACATTTGATTGAATGGACTGCACTGCAATCAATAATTTCAAGCACAACCTTTATACAAAAATAGTAAGGAATCGAGGTTAACCAGGACAATATTAAATGTAGTGATGACAAAAGGAATTGGCATTCACGGGCGCCTTTTTAATAAAACACTCTAAAATGGCTTAGGAAAACGGTTCGGAAACGCTTAAATATGCATATTTTCCTGCTCGCTGCGCTCGCAATATACATCTAGACCATTTAAAGTTTGGAATTTGGGATCCCAAAAATTTGGCATGTTCAAGGGGGGGGGGGCAAAGAATTTTTGGCGGGCCGGGAGGGGGGACAAGCGTTTTTTGGTACGCCGAGACGGGGGACAAGCGATTTTTGGCGAGCCGTTCGGAAGTGTTCCCCCCGGGGGGGGCTCATAATTATTGCACAGCTCAATCATGAGCTAAATTTTGAGAGAAATCAAAAGGAATGGCATTTTGACCCCCCCCCCCCGCCATGTGGCCCCTCTTACATACCCGAAGGGGGAGGGGTCAAAAATGTGATGAATCATTGCTTTTATATTGCGCATTATATATATCAATTTCAGTCATGTAGGCCATGTTATTAGGCCAAAATAAAACTTTGAAGAATGTCTCTCGTGTACAAAAGTATGGGAAACTGAACATTTAAAACCACTTTTTAAGGCTGAAGGGAGCATTAAAAAAAAAAAAAAAGTCTTAAACAGGTTTTTATGTCAAAAATGGTCTCTTTTGGGGTGCTAAATCTGCTAAAATGTTTGTCGTCCTGATATTTTAACCAAAAGCACACTGACCGTCAAGGCCCAGGATGGGTTGGTGGGGGTGGGGGAGGCAGTGGATGCCAAGCACAAAAAATGGTTAATTATTGCCTTATTGATCTGCTTCACATATATCAACATCAGCCATATTGGTTATGTAATAAAGCCAAAAAACATTTCTTAAGAGTGTCTCTTGTGCATAAAAGTATAGGAAACTCGAAACTTTAAAGCATGTTTTTTGGAAGGAGGAAGCACTTTTTATTAAAAGTGTAGAACAAGCCAGGAGCTTTGAAATGTTCTTTTTACCCTCTGAAATGGCCTTTCCTGTGGTGCTAAATGTGCAGGAACCCTCTGGACCCCACCGGGGACCCTTAAGCAGGCCTCGGACCCCCCGGCCGTGCTGGAAAAGAGCTCCGCTCGCTATGCTTAGCAAGTTCAGGATTCTTTTGGGTCAGATCCATGTGGCTAAATAGTAATTCCCAAAATTAATTGATGTATCATTGTATGCTCTGCAAATGAGATAGCTACCAACCGACCAGATGTACCCATTGAATGTAATATGTCACATACTCAAATGATTTCACCTGTTGCACATTCGACTTTCACTGTCACCAAAAAGCACAGAGCCACAGTACCATTGGTGCTCTTGTTAATGCTATGTAATCTACATTACCAGTCGTTCTCCATGGACCCGAGGGAGGGTCTACATACTGACCCACATAGGAGTATAGACCACTTGACATCATTGTTTATCAACAAAAGCGAGGGACTCCACTATCAATATGCTCGAACGAACCGCTACGCTGTTCAATGGCTTTCTTGTACTATATGAAATGTGGCGGGCGATTTAAAATGCACGTGCCCTGAGCAAACTACGATGCGTACGCACACTGCAAGGCAAAGAACAGTGGAAATTGCCAGGCCTGGAACAGAGAGTAGATATTCTTGAGAGGGCACTCTATTCACGTGGTTTCTTTTCCAACGCTAAAAGATCACGAATTTTGGTGGTTTGCAAAT
The DNA here is from genome assembly GCF_039555335.1 of Amphiura filiformis. Taxonomy (NCBI): domain Eukaryota; kingdom Metazoa; phylum Echinodermata; class Ophiuroidea; order Amphilepidida; family Amphiuridae; genus Amphiura; species Amphiura filiformis. The sequence continues at coordinate 53,715,681 of NC_092629.1, read as the reverse complement.
GAAAAGTGTCCGCACTATCGATTGATTACGTAACTGTTATGAATAAGTTATTAGGTTTTTCAATGCAATCGCCTCGACCCATTAATACATATTATAAATGAATAAAGGGGACGGCCCAAAACGACATGGGGACGCGATACGCACCAAACATCATGCTGACAAATTGCTAGGTAGTAGGCCTATTGGGTAATAGGCATGATTAAAATAGGAATCCTATACAATACTAGTATAGAAGTCATTTAAAATGATAGTTTTAAATAACAGCTATTTATTATTTAAAACTATCATTTTAAATGACTTCTATACTAGTATTGTATAGGATTCCTATTTTAATCATGCCTATTACCCAATAGGCCTACTACCTAGCAATTTGTCAGCATGATGTTTGGTGCGTATCGCGTCCCCATGTCGTTTTGGGCCGTCCCCTTTATTCATTCTGTATTATCAAAGTACTTGGAATAGCAATCCGGTGAGTTCACTGAACTACGCCCTAATACTGATGGAGTTTTAATGGCGTTTCTCCTCTCCATACACAGATGAACAAATACAATAGATGAAGGTCAACACGTATGACCTCCTATGTGACATGTTATATGTGATATACACAAACCTGAATATCATAAAGATCAGTATTCGTTTGTGCATATGAACTGCACATTTACGTTGCTAAATATTACTCATTATATATTATGACAAATATTGGTATTATGACAATACGGTATATGCATTGTAAACTGAGCTCAAAAAGAAACTTATAAGTTTTCACAAGGTCATATCTTAAAATATTGTCCATCAAAATCAACCAAAATTACACACATGTTTACTTCAATGCTCTAATCTAAACACATGTCAGTAACCAAGCAGTTATCCAATTGACACAACAGCAAAATGCACTGACATGGAACAGCTTCCTGGACCACATTCACAGCCCAATAATAGCTAATAATTGGCACTCAGCAAAAGAAATCTGTGAGAATGAGTACAAAATCCTTTCACATGTGATAATTCCCAAAGAGTAAGTGGAATAGTGTGGAACAAGGCCTGTTTCTTGAAGAAAGTGTGTGAAAAGAAAAAAGCAGCACTGTTTCATCAACTGTGCCAGTATCTTGTATGCATTCTCACAGATTTCTTGTGCTGGGTGCCAAACATTGGGCTGTGAAAGTGGCACAGGAAGTTGTTCTGTGTCAGTGCTTTTTGCTCTTGTGTCAGTTGGACAACTGCTTGGTTACTGACATGTGTTTTGAGTATAGAGTATTGAAGCAATCCTGGTGTAATTTTGGTTCATTTTGATTGACAGGATTTTAAGATATGACCTTGTGATTCACAAGTTGTGAAAAATTATAAGTTTCTTTTTGAGCTCAGTTTATATAAAACGACTAATAGATCCTACTATCATGGCGTCAGGTCAATGTTCATCATATCCCGTATGTTTCTTAAAATTCATTCATATTTGATACAAATTGCTGTGCTCATTTTATAGGTGCACAGGTAGATCCGTGTTTTTTTTTAATTTTCATTTCTTTTTAATGAATGAATTAAGGTTTTCCACTGCACGGGGCCACAACGGTGATACTAATTTTAATGCTATATTTTCAAAACGAATACGTGTTCCCGGTTGGCTCTATAGCGATTTCACAGAAAAGGTATTTCTAGTACAGTGCAGCGTCGGACTCTAGCTGAGAGCGTAGCCTAAGTCATTGTAGACTCCAATATTGGCTCTCCATACACAAATGAAGAAACACAAAGGAGGGTAGTCTCCTCCGTGGCCAGCTTGATTACGATGGAGCGAAACCAAATTGGCTGCGGAGGAGACGGGTCATTTTGCTATGCAAATTCTTGAGTGTCGTAGCCCTGCCTGCAAATTGCCATAATTCGCGCGCATACTACCGGGCAATGACGTCATATGTCAAGTGGTCTCAGCCCAGCGAGTTAAAATCGATAATGTATTGTGCATGTATAACCGTGACTGCCCATTTATTGTCGGATTTCTGTTTGTAGAACACGCAGTTATCTACAATTGAGCGCTATTAATACACATTAATGTTTTTAAACAAATAAAAGTCCAAAATTCGTTTTCTGTCTTTGCTTGTCACGTGGTAGGCCTATGATGAAGTTGCGAAATATGTTCAAATAAGTTTCAGTATGGATACCAATGCAACAAGACAGGTGGCCGAGCGGTCTAGATGCTAGGCTCATACAGTAACCTATAATAGCGGCGCAGCGCGGCGTGAGTTCGAGCCCCACTGCCAAACTAAATTGTACTCTTTTTTTAATTTCATATTATTATTAGGGAGAATTTATGTATGGCATAAAGAGGAGTGCACATATGATGAGTGCAACCTGCTTGTAGTGCGGCGCGATATAGTCAAACATTGTTTTACCCTATATTGCTATGGTAGTTAATTCGATTATTACATCACTTCGCCATCGAATAATATCTTTCCGAATTTAAGTCGCCCACTGGTGGCTTGCAGACCCTCGAAAACCCGCGACGTTTCTAGTTTCCTTTCTTTTCATCCCATAGGCTATTTAGCGTTATCATGTTGGTTATTGGCCTACGCTGTTTTTCAGCTTTTTCAAGCAATTTTCCTTTTTTTTCTTTGTTTTCTGGCCTCTAACACCCTCTCTAATATACCAAATAATAATTGTTGAATGTTGTAAGTGTTGAATTTTTCCATCCAGCATGTTGTATGCTATTTGATTTGATTTGATTTGATTTGATTTGATTTGATTTGGAACTATAAGAATAACATACAAATTACACTACATCTTGGATTCCTGTGTGAATGAAGACATCAGTGTTTTAGATAATTGCATATTTGAATTCTATTACCTCCAAAACCTATTCAAAGACACTAAAATCATCATCATATCTGCTTCAGAAGCTGGGATACAGCTAATTACATGTTGTGGCGGCCATTTTGGCAGCCATGTTGGATTCCAGTGTGAGTGAAGACTTGAGTGTTCAAGATGTGTACAAATTTGAATTCTCTGACCTCTTACACCTATTCAAAGACACTAAAATCATCATCATATCTGCTTCAGATGATGATATACAGCAAGTTATATGTTATGGCGGCCATTTTGGTGGCCATCTTGGATAAAACAAATTCCCACGGCGGATTTTTGCGGATTTTGGATATATTGGTCTATAATGCATTCTGATTGTCTGGTGCAAAAATCAGCTTGTTAACAATTTTTTCCACGTCAAAATGTTCAACGACCATACTAATTTGGGCTATCCTTGGTACTTGTGTTGATTTGTAATTTCGTTATACTTCATGTTCATGCAGCAATTTTGATATGCAATTTATTTTATTTTGTTACAATAATACTGTATACGGTCTACTCTTCGCCAAATTCATCACTGTGGTATCCTCAAACAAGACATCTCTTAATGCACTGAAGCTTCTACCTGCTGAAAGAGCGGCATATTTGCACAGCCTGCAGAATCATTTGCAAGTGGGTGAGCAGTACTTTGGGTTTCCCTCGGTACTGGCTACAAGCTCACAACCAATGACTTTGATGATTAAGGGAAGGGGTATGAACGTTTGGACAGTATTTATTGTGGGACATTATAGCACATCAGACACATCGAATTGCATTCTGAATACGTAGAATGTCCTTCTGATATCAAATAATTTTGATTTTTTGAAATTCGCAATGTAATACACATATTATGGCAAATCATTAAAAATTGATATTTTTGATATTTAACAGTACTTGAAGTAAACTTTATAAATCTGATGATTTATACTTAAAGTGTATGTAGGTGGGATGAAAAGCCGACGATCAATTGAAAATTTTGACCTTTCGTATTGAAGATATGGAGTTTTTCCCAAAAAACCAAAAAAAAAAAAAAAGGTCTTTTGGGGAAAAAATCCATATCTTCAATATAAAGGTCAAAATTTTCAATTGATCGTCGGCATTTCTTCCCAGCTACATACACTTTAAGAATATATCATTAGATTTATAAAATTTATTTCGAGGACTGTTATATATCAAAAATTTGAAAAATATCAAATTTTAATAATTTGTCATAAAATTTGTATTATATCGTGAATTTCAAAAATGAAAATTATTTGATATCATAAAGACATGCTTCGTATTCAGAATGCAATTCGATACGTCTGAGGTGCTCTCATGTCCCACAAAAAATACTGTCGAAACGCCATAAACGCTCATTCTAGATCCCTTAAGAGCAATAGGGTTCACTTGGAAAATCTCTGCATCAGTACATGAGTACATGTACACCAGTCATGACAGGTTATTTTGGATTCAGCACCTCAAAGCTTGCTTCAGTTTGTTCGATACAAGTGTTAACTCTCCTCCAGGAATCCTTGTGGAAGTAACGGATGCGAATGTCGCAAAAATGGACTTAAATGTCTTAAAATTTGCTGAAATACTGAGGAGATTTATATCTTGCAGTGTTTAAGTAATAGCAAAATTATAATCTGTGACCCCTAAAACCTATTCCCCCAGAACCTAGTCTACGATAGATTAAAAGCATCTTCAGTAGCTATATAGCGAGAGCTAATTATGTATATTATATTCATTTTGATTTTCCATCTTGGATTCGAGTGTGAGGGAAGACTTCAGTGCGTTATATACGTAATAAATTGAATCTTTTGTCCCTAAAACCTATACAAAGACACAGCAAGTCATTTTCATGTATGCTTCAGAAGCAAAAATATAGCCAGTTATATCATGTGGTAGCGGCCATTTTGGCAACCATCGTGGATTGCTGTGTGAATGAAGACATCAGTGCATTTGAAATTGGGGTTGGAAGATACCTTCCCCTAAATAACAGCTAATAACAGTATTGCGAACCTTCAGCATCCATGGTTCGATGTAGTCTTTCCTATTCAGCTATTTATTATTTAAAACTATCATTTTAAATGACTTCTATACTAGTATTGTATAGGATTCCTATTTTAATCATGCCTATTACCCAATAGGCCTACTACCTAGCAATTTGTCAGCATGATGTTTGGTGCGTATCGCGTCCCCATGTCGTTTTGGGCCGTCCCCTTTATTCATTCTGTATTATCAAAGTACTTGGAATAGCAATCCGGTGAGTTCACTGAACTACGCCCTAATACTGATGGAGTTTTAATGGCGTTTCTCCTCTCCATACACAGATGAACAAATACAATAGATGAAGGTCAACACGTATGACCTCCTATGTGACATGTTATATGTGATATACACAAACCTGAATATCATAAAGATCAGTATTCGTTTGTGCATATGAACTGCACATTTACGTTGCTAAATATTACTCATTATATATTATGACAAATATTGGTATTATGACAATACGGTATATGCATTGTAAACTGAGCTCAAAAAGAAACTTATAAGTTTTCACAAGGTCATATCTTAAAATATTGTCCATCAAAATCAACCAAAATTACACACATGTTTACTTCAATGCTCTAATCTAAACACATGTCAGTAACCAAGCAGTTATCCAATTGACACAACAGCAAAATGCACTGACATGGAACAGCTTCCTGGACCACATTCACAGCCCAATAATAGCTAATAATTGGCACTCAGCAAAAGAAATCTGTGAGAATGAGTACAAAATCCTTTCACATGTGATAATTCCCAAAGAGTAAGTGGAATAGTGTGGAACAAGGCCTGTTTCTTGAAGAAAGTGTGTGAAAAGAAAAAAGCAGCACTGTTTCATCAACTGTGCCAGTATCTTGTATGCATTCTCACAGATTTCTTGTGCTGGGTGCCAAACATTGGGCTGTGAAAGTGGCACAGGAAGTTGTTCTGTGTCAGTGCTTTTTGCTCTTGTGTCAGTTGGACAACTGCTTGGTTACTGACATGTGTTTTGAGTATAGAGTATTGAAGCAATCCTGGTGTAATTTTGGTTCATTTTGATTGACAGGATTTTAAGATATGACCTTGTGATTCACAAGTTGTGAAAAATTATAAGTTTCTTTTTGAGCTCAGTTTATATAAAACGACTAATAGATCCTACTATCATGGCGTCAGGTCAATGTTCATCATATCCCGTATGTTTCTTAAAATTCATTCATATTTGATACAAATTGCTGTGCTCATTTTATAGGTGCACAGGTAGATCCGTGTTTTTTTTTAATTTTCATTTCTTTTTAATGAATGAATTAAGGTTTTCCACTGCACGGGGCCACAACGGTGATACTAATTTTAATGCTATATTTTCAAAACGAATACGTGTTCCCGGTTGGCTCTATAGCGATTTCACAGAAAAGGTATTTCTAGTACAGTGCAGCGTCGGACTCTAGCTGAGAGCGTAGCCTAAGTCATTGTAGACTCCAATATTGGCTCTCCATACACAAATGAAGAAACACAAAGGAGGGTAGTCTCCTCCGTGGCCAGCTTGATTACGATGGAGCGAAACCAAATTGGCTGCGGAGGAGACGGGTCATTTTGCTATGCAAATTCTTGAGTGTCGTAGCCCTGCCTGCAAATTGCCATAATTCGCGCGCATACTACCGGGCAATGACGTCATATGTCAAGTGGTCTCAGCCCAGCGAGTTAAAATCGATAATGTATTGTGCATGTATAACCGTGACTGCCCATTTATTGTCGGATTTCTGTTTGTAGAACACGCAGTTATCTACAATTGAGCGCTATTAATACACATTAATGTTTTTAAACAAATAAAAGTCCAAAATTCGTTTTCTGTCTTTGCTTGTCACGTGGTAGGCCTATGATGAAGTTGCGAAATATGTTCAAATAAGTTTCAGTATGGATACCAATGCAACAAGACAGGTGGCCGAGCGGTCTAGATGCTAGGCTCATACAGTAACCTATAATAGCGGCGCAGCGCGGCGTGAGTTCGAGCCCCACTGCCAAACTAAATTGTACTCTTTTTTTAATTTCATATTATTATTAGGGAGAATTTATGTATGGCATAAAGAGGAGTGCACATATGATGAGTGCAACCTGCTTGTAGTGCGGCGCGATATAGTCAAACATTGTTTTACCCTATATTGCTATGGTAGTTAATTCGATTATTACATCACTTCGCCATCGAATAATATCTTTCCGAATTTAAGTCGCCCACTGGTGGCTTGCAGACCCTCGAAAACCCGCGACGTTTCTAGTTTCCTTTCTTTTCATCCCATAGGCTATTTAGCGTTATCATGTTGGTTATTGGCCTACGCTGTTTTTCAGCTTTTTCAAGCAATTTTCCTTTTTTTCTTTGGTCTCTGGCCTCTCACACCCTCTCTAATATACCAAATAATAATTGTTGAATGTTGTAAGTGTTGAATTTTTCCATCCAGCATGTTGTATGCTATTTGATTTGATTTGATTTGATTTGATTTGATTTGATTTGGAACTATAAGAATAACATACAAATTACACTACATCTTGGATTCCTGTGTGAATGAAGACATCAGTGTTTTAGATAATTGCATATTTGAATTCTATTACCTCCAAAACCTATTCAAAGACACTAAAATCATCATCATATCTGCTTCAGAAGCTGGGATACAGCTAATTACATGTTGTGGCGGCCATTTTGGCAGCCATGTTGGATTCCAGTGTGAGTGAAGACTTGAGTGTTCAAGATGTGTACAAATTTGAATTCTCTGACCTCTTACACCTATTCAAAGACACTAAAATCATCATCATATCTGCTTCAGATGATGATATACAGCAAGTTATATGTTATGGCGGCCATTTTGGTGGCCATCTTGGATAAAACAAATTCCCCACGGCGGATTTTTGCGGATTTTGGATATATTGGTCTATAATGCATTCTGATTGTCTGGTGCAAAAATCAGCTTGTTAACAATTTTTTCCACGTCAAAATGTTCAACGACCATACTAATTTGGGCTATCCTTGGTACTTGTGTTGATTTGTAATTTCGTTATACTTCATGTTCATGCAGCAATTTTGATATGCAATTTATTTTATTTTGTTACAATAATACTGTATACGGTCTACTCTTCGCCAAATTCATCACTGTGGTATCCTCAAACAAGACATCTCTTAATGCACTGAAGCTTCTACCTGCTGAAAGAGCGGCATATTTGCACAGCCTGCAGAATCATTTGCAAGTGGGTGAGCAGTACTTTGGGTTTCCCTCGGTACTGGCTACAAGCTCACAACCAATGACTTTGATGATTAAGGGAAGGGGTATGAACGTTTGGACAGTATTTATTGTGGGACATTATAGCACATCAGACACATCGAATTGCATTCTGAATACGTAGAATGTCCTTCTGATATCAAATAATTTTGATTTTTTGAAATTCGCAATGTAATACACATATTATGGCAAATCATTAAAATTGATATTTTTGATATTTAACAGTACTTGAAGTAAACTTTATAAATCTGATGATTTATACTTAAAGTGTATGTAGGTGGGATGAAAAGCCGACGATCAATTGAAAATTTTGACCTTTCGTATTGAAGATATGGAGTTTTTTCCCAAAACACCAAAAAAAAAAAAAAAAAAGGTCTTTTGGGGAAAAAAATCCATATCTTCAATATAAAAGGTCAAAATTTTCAATTGATCGTCGGCATTTCTTCCCAGCTACATACACTTTAAGAATATATCATTAGATTTATAAAATTTATTTCGAGGACTGTTATATATCAAAAATTTGAAAAATATCAAATTTTAATAATTTGTCATAAAATTTGTATTATATCGTGAATTTCAAAAATGAAAATTATTTGATATCATAAAGACATGCTTCGTATTCAGAATGCAATTCGATACGTCTGAGGTGCTCTCATGTCCCACAAAAAATACTGTCGAAACGCCATAAACGCTCATTCTAGATCCCTTAAGAGCAATAGGGTTCACTTGGAAAATCTCTGCATCAGTACATGAGTACATGTACACCAGTCATGACAGGTTATTTTGGATTCAGCACCTCAAAGCTTGCTTCAGTTTGTTCGATACAAGTGTTAACTCTCCTCCAGGAATCCTTGTGGAAGTAACGGATGCGAATGTCTCAAAAATGGACTTAAATGTCTTAAAATTTGCTGAAATACTGAGGAGATTTATATCTTGCAGTGTTTAAGTAATAGCAAAATTATAATCTGTGACCCCTAAAACCTATTCCCCCAGAACCTAGTCTACGATAGATTAAAAGCATCTTCAGTAGCTATATAGCGAGAGCTAATTATGTATATTATATTCATTTTGATTTTCCATCTTGGATTCGAGTGTGAGGGAAGACTTCAGTGCGTTATATACGTAATAAATTGAATCTTTTGTCCCTAAAACCTATACAAAGACACAGCAAGTCATTTTCATGTATGCTTCAGAAGCAAAAATATAGCCAGTTATATCATGTGGTAGCGGCCATTTTGGCAACCATCGTGGATTGCTGTGTGAATGAAGACATCAGTGCATTTGAAATTGGGGTTGGAAGATACCTTCCCCTAAATAACAGCTAATAACAGTATTGCGAACCTTCAGCATCCATGGTTCGATGTAGTCTTTCCTATTCATAGGAAATATTGCAATTACACACCTTATTGCCTTTTAACAATAACCAATGACACTAGCTCGTAATTCCAGTCAAGCACCAATCTTTAATCCTATTGTTGAAGAGGATAATAAGCTTATACTTATGTATAGCATTAGTAAAAAGCTTAAGTCTTTGTTTGCTTTGGCTAAATCCTGTTCAAGTGGTGGGCTAACCAACAATTGACAATGAGAGGACTTTCCTGAACCTCGTTCAGTTGGGGATGATTTGAAGTGACCGCCAATTATGACCATTTGATATTTAATACCAGCAATGTGGAAAAAAAGAAAAAGTGCCAAAATAATGTACCCTTTTACGGAAGGAGTATAGTTTAAAAAGTTATAACTCCGCTTCTGCAGTACGAATGTCAGCGGCGAATGTCAGGTTATTATTTCCCAGTCTTTAAAAAAAATGCAGGCAGAGGTGGGAATCGATCTCGGTACCTCCCGGTTAAAAAGCACTGTGCAAAACCACTCAGCCAACTAAATATCTGTTGTGAGATGCTTGACATTAATCTTTGATATTGCTTAATGGAACAAATCGCGGAATTAAATTAGTAATAAAAGAAGTATATAGATTCTTATTTAGCGGTCAAATTGGATAAAGGGGAAATATTTGTCCCTGTTCTAAAGAAAATATTTGATAATTTTCTAACCAATTATCAAATAAATTTATCACAGACAAACACTGATTAAGCTAAAAACTCGACCCTCATCAGTACATGCTGTCATAGCTCAATGGTAGAGCATCAGACTGCTAATGTCAATATCGTTGGTTCGAGTCCTCCTGCCAGCAATGGTTATATTTATTATTTTAATGCTACGCTACAATTTGTTCAATTTTTTTCGTTTATTTATTTATTTATTTATTTATTTATTTATTTATTTATTTATTTATTTATTTATTTATTTATTTTTGTTTATTTATGTAAATAATTTGATATATTTTAAAGAGGTATTTGAGCAATTGAAATTTTGATTTTATAATCCTATGGGGTCATTTTGAACCCCACCCTCCCAAATTGCCAAACGCACAACACCTATGAGTTTGCATCATACATGTCATCATCATAAAAAAAAACATTCTATGTATACCTTACGCCGGCAAATAGACTACTATACAAAAAAATAGTATCACATCTTTCCTGCTCAATCAATATATTATAATACTTGCAAATAGATCATAGTTTACTAATCTAATCCTGTAATATAGACCTGTTATATCACCTGTAATATAGGTGATCATTGTTTATGGTTTGTTATTGTAGGGATTAGTGTCCGATCTCTGTAATGTAATGTAAATGAAGCATATTGATATGCAGGAAGAATCGATCAGGGCGCTACCTATTAGGGAAAGATAAACACTATTCAAAATATCAATAGACAAGAAGAAAGGGATGTAGAGATTTGTAATTGAGTCATGCATGATTTAACAGAAGGTTCTTTCCAAAACCCAAACGTAATGGTTATAGATAATTGCATTTTTGAATCACATGACCTCCAAAACCTATTCAAAATCACTAAAATCATCATCATATCTGCTTCAGAAGCTGAGATACAGCTAATTATATGGTATGGCGGCCATTTTGGTGGCCATCTTGGATTTTAGTGTGAATGAAGACATCAGTGTTCTAAATATGTTCACATATGAATTCTCTGACCTCTTACACCTATTCAAAGACACTAAAAGCATCATCATATCTGCTTCAGAAGCTGAGATACAGCAAATTATATGTTTTGGTGGGCATTTTGGCGGCCATCTTGGATAAAACAAATTCCCCATGGCGGATTTTTGCGGATTTTGGATATGTTATTCTATAATGCATTCTACTTATCTGGTGCAAAAATCAGCTTGTTAACAATTTTTTCCGGGTAGTACCTGTTTTTTTTTATCTTCAACGACTATACTATATGCCAAAGCCGCACACTCCCTGATTGCATCAACACCCCTGCCTGATTTCCTCAACACGGGGAAACCCCATCACTGAACTATATTCATATAAAAATCGATACCACTCACGGTCGCGGCAACACACACATTATAATTATAGGCCTGTATCATTAGAAAATAGAAAAGAAGCTGAGATACAACAAATTATATGTTTTGGTGGGCATTTTGGCGGCCATCTTGGATAAAACAAATTCCCCATGGCGGATTTTTGCGGATTTTGGATATGTTATTCTATAATGCATTCTACTTATCTGGTGCAAAAATCAGCTTGTTAACAATTTTTTCCGGGTAGTACCTGTTTTTTTTAATCTTCAACGACCATACTATATGCCAAAGCCGCACACTCCCTGATTGCATCAACACCCCTGCCTGATTTCCTCAACACGGGGAAACCCCATCACTGAACTATATTCATATAAAAATCGATACCACTCACGGTCGCGGCAACACACACATTATAATTATAGGCCTGTATCATTAGAAAATAGAAAACAAACAAGAGTAATTTAATATCGTAAAAGAAATTTTAATACACGAATTTTCGGGCCTCGCCCTTCATCAGGCGATAGTGCAGTTGCCTATTAGTATTAGGCCTATAATTAAGAAGTAGATGTATCAGAAACAGCTCAATACCAATTAATGGTAAAAATGAATAAAATTATAATTAATTATATATGAATAGAGAGCGATATAAATTAATAAGGGCTATACGTCATTGTGAACAAAGAGGAGACCGGACTAACTGCTAAAGCAACGCCGGCATAAGGGGTTGTGCAATAATTATGAGGTGGGTAAAACTATAATAGCTTATAATTGGGGAGGGTAAAATGGGGGGGTGGGGGATTTAGCTAGCAGCGGAGGGGGGAGGGGAGCAAGTAATATTTAGCACACATTCATGGGGCGCCTTTTAAATAAAATGGTCTATGAAAACAGTAGGCCTACGGAAACGCCTAAATATGCACATTTTCCTGCTCGCTGCACTCGCAATTGGCCTATAGGTTTGCAGAGGATCTCAAAAATGTACAAAATTAAAGGGAGAGCAAAGATTTTTGGCAGGCCGAGAGGGGCGGGGGGGTGGGCCGGGGAGGGGAGATTTTCGGCAGGCCGAGGGGTGGGGTTGCAAGCATTTTTGGTACGCCAGTTGTATGCGTTTGGAAATTTTACACCCCCCCCCCGGTAAAATAATTATTGCACCGCCCTAAACAGTTTACATGTACAAAGCATTGCGTGATTATGACGGCAATGAGGCAATGAGGTGTATTCACTTCGGAGACTGAATTACTGACCACTGATTGCTGATTGGTCAGTAGCTGCATCACTGATCGTTCAGCAGATGATTACTACTACTAGTGGTTTTAGGCCAATAGATTGGTCAGTTAGTTGCTGATGATGATTGTTCAGGAGCGGATTGCTGATCACCGATTTAGTGCAATATAGTGTATGTAAGATAGTAAAATAATGTAAACCTGTATTTTAGCTAGAGTATCTCGAGCTAGTGTACACTGCAGCCTACTGGTTTACGAGGGGCGGTCAATAAGTTTGTAGAACAAGGTATATGCTACTTTGTTGCGCGGTAATGAAATTTGGCTCATTTGAAAGCTTGTTCCTTCACAACATGACTGCAAAATATTCGATTTTTGCATCACTCTATGGGCTCACCCTGTAGAGGAAGCGTATCTCCTTGAATTCACGTATTTTAGGAATGAACAGAAGTGAACACAGGGTCATCATGGAATTTGCTACCGACGGAGGTGAAAACTCAAATGAAATTTAACAATGTACAATTGGAAATTGTGATGAAGTCCTTGATATTCAACAGCAACGAAATGGTCCTTTGAGTTCAAAGATGGAATGAGCGTCCTTGAAGATCATCCAAGGTCCAGAAGAGAAGACTCGCTGACGTCACCACTAATTATATACGTGCTGGTACAGTGATTGATAATACATAAAGAACCAAACCATAAAGGTGAGATAGCCACAAAATACAGCTCTGATGAAAGTGTTTTCAACACCCATTCCCCGACCCATTCACATTTCCGTAAATTATTCTAGTACATGGTGTACGGGTGTATTAAGGTATGCAATGACCATGTTCAAGAGTGAGATAGAAAGAATTTGGCGAGTACCCTTTCAAGTACCTTGTTCTACGAACCTTTTGACCGTCCCTCGTAATTTATTGCAAACTTGTTGATTGATTTGTAAGACGTATAAACTAATTGTTCTCTAAAATCAAGTTTTCTCAGCAATTAAAAATATCCCAGTGAGAGAAATGTTGGTGCGTTGGATGATAGCTTTACATTATTTTTTGTATAATAAACATAATTGTTAGAATCCGTTTGAATATCCTTCCTTTATCCATTTTAGGCACCATGTTCACGAAATCAAACACATGTCCATGGTTTTTTGTTTGTTTGTTTGTTTGTTTTCTTCAACTGAGTGCCCCGTATAAAACCACGCCGAGTGATTGATCTTTCTCCTTTTTTGTATTGCGTTACAAACCGACCAAAGAAATAATATCACTATTTATCATAACCAAATGCATTACCAATTTAAATTTTAGAAACTCGTTTTTGGAGATGATTTTGGCGAATCTCGCGTAACAAAAATCTGTTTTGTTATACTATAGATATCTTGATTGTGGAACGTTAATTTTGAACAAGGCTGTCGATCGGGTCACACCATCTTAATAATTACCAATAAACCCTCTCCCCCTCCAAAAATCAGGGGTAAACAACTCAAGCAAATGCAACATTTTGCGACTCCATCTCAAGAATTATTATTAACCTCCACCAATCAGATTCTCCCAGTATGCAATCTATACCCAATTTCAGGCACCGACGTCAATTTTCTCATATTTTTCTTGATTTATTTGTTTGTTTTGTTGTTAGTTTCTATAAAATTACTATGATGGACGAGGCTCCTTCATCGGGCACATCGCCAGAATGCTCCATTGACTTGATTGACAAGCTCCCAGATGAATTACTCATTTACATCTTCTCATTCCTCACTCTGTATGAGCGTCTTATTGTGGTGCTAAGGTGTGTATGTATCGACCTATGTTTTGCAATTCTTACTATATTTGTAGGGTAGTCTGTGGTTCCCACGAGGGGTCGAAGGTCACAGTGGGAGCAAAGCTTAAAAATAGTCCCATCTTGTTGTAATGCATCTCAAATTGTTCCTCTTATCACACGGAATAAAAAAGTCAATTGTCACAATTGTCTACGGTGCTTAGTTCAGGAGTTACTAGGTTGAATAGGTCAAATGTCAAAAATTTCATACACAAAGGTCAAAATTAAAAAATGTTCCGATTTCATCGAAACTGGTCTCAAATTACCCACCTTTAATTATATAATTTAAGAAATCACATATACTATAATTCACAATTTAAGTGCATATTTGTATTGTTTTGTCCCCCTTCAGAGTTAATGCAGCCAAAGTAATGTCCCGGAGTCATCAGCATAACATTTGACACATGATTTCATCCGATTCTGAGGATTATAAATTTCTCAAATATTTTTTTCCTATGTGGCACTCACAGTAAAAGCTTTCTCAGGACAGAAGTCTAAACATCGTTCACAGTAAAAACTTAACAGAACAGAGATCTAGAAACATTAACCGCACTGTTTATTCTAAATCATGAAATTGCATTGCTTCATTCTTTTCAGAATTTCTAAGCGATGGAATAGTATTCTTTCGGATTCTTCAGCCTGGACTCATATTGATTTCGGTCAAGAACAACATTTAGTGGACAGAACTGACAGTGACAGACACATACAAACTTGGAGATTCCCGGAAAACGAAGGATCTGTTTTAGAGTTCTTGAAGAAGTACACCAGCGGGTCATTGAAATCCATATATCTACATGTTGTTAGCGCAAAGATACTAGAATATCTACACCAATACACTAATCTTAGAACCATATCTTTCTTATCTGCGAATGAGCCACCACCAAAGGCGGGGTTGTGTGTAACCGGGCCAGTGCCTCATGAAACGTTTCATTTGCCTCAAAAGTTGAAAGTGTGTGAACTCCCATTGAGCATTTTTAAACAGAGAGAAGACTTATTTGACCGCCTTCGGAATTGCACAGACTTGCAACGTTTGACAATTTATATTACTGGCTACAGAAGTACACTTGCCTCAAGGATGTTAGCGCTTTTGGAGTTGAACAACATGAAGTCCTTCAAATTTATTACAGGCCCACATCCTGACAATAATCAAAGTCTTTTCAATATTGACAGATTTTTGTGTGCCGTTGCTGACAAGTGGCAGAATTTGAAACATCTAGCATTGGTTGGCATAATAGCACCTTCAAAAGAAGTCTTTTCTTTGGTAATATCAAACCTAAACCAGCTGCAAGTATTGGAACTCTATGGGGAGACTGTTACGGATGAAAACATGAATATCATTTCGAGCCACAATAATCTAACAACTCTGAAGCTTACAAAAGGAGTATATACCGCGACAGGTATCGGAATGTTGCGCGGTCATCCTTCTATCCAAAAGCTTTATCTGTTGCAGTGCAACCAAGATATAGCGTCACCCGAGTGGCGTTTGTTGGAAGTTCTTCAGTCTCTCCAAAAGCTTGTCTTCGTAAAACTTGTAGGATACAATGTTGGAGCACGATGCGCAAGCCTAAGGGAGGAATTACCTAATGTTCGGATAGAACTGGAGGACTGTTAACTCAAACTGTTCTTATAATCCGAAACATAATTGGTCGCTGTATAGCTGCGACATCGTCATGATGTTTTGTCTCGCAATTTATCTCCGTTTTGTTGCGGTTTTGAGTGTGGTAGCGAACTTTGTGTTGGATCAGTGTATTTTGGAAAGAACACTGGAACAGTGCCTTCAACCAGGAGGGTGAGAGTTCATAGGGAGAATGTCGGGAATTACGTCACGCTATTGTTCGACCTAGGCTACATCATTTTTGACGCATGCGTGTTCGTCAATACAGCTGTAGTCTCCTCCAGTGGCGGATTTAAGCTGTCAGCAAGTCAGCAGTTGCTGACAAGGCCCCCATGTTATTTTGGCAAAAGGGCCCCCCTGCTTTTTTTTTTTTTTGCTTTAATTGTTTTCTGCAAAGTTCAAAGGTGCGATGGGTAGAATAGTACTGAAAAGGTTATATAATTATATACTTCTAGTGCCCCTATAATGTCAAAATTCACGTGTACTAACGTATTTGCTTCTTATTCCTTGAGGTCAGATTATGATATTAAAACTGATTCTGGACCTGGGTTTGTTTGTTTTTTTGCTTCTTGACTATCAAGCAAAAACATAGTAGTACTACCTTTTAAACACTCACAAATCTGATAAACCCTCGATTTGGATATAGAATAGTGTGAAATTACGAATTTTCGCGCGCTTCGCGCGAAATTTACCAGATATACATCAACTTTTACTTCAAATAGTATGAAATGGAATGAATATTCGTGCACTACGCGCACATATCTCTTAACATTAGGCCGAACTAATGCTCACTGGCCAAATTTTTTTCTTGCCCTCCCGACAAAAATTCAGGCACGCTCCTGATTTCAACTCTTTACTATTGGGCCCCGGGATATTTTGCTGACAGGGCCCTTTTCCTTAAATCCGCCTCTGGTCTCCTCCACCTTCGCAACACGGTACGTGGAGTGACCAGCGATATAGAATAAAAACTAGATAACTAAGGACCAATCACAGGACGAGCTACCTGGAGGAATGGTCATAATGGTCGCTGGTTAGCTGACGACAACACAGCCATGATTGGGCTCCTGTTTCATTTTCGTTTTGTGTCGTTTTTGATTGTGTTAGCCAACTATATTTTACACCAAAATAATCGTGAGTACCTAGAGAACAATTTAAACAACTTTAATGAGCAGAATTTGACTTTTGTGGCTCATACAGAGAGCGGGAACTTTGAACATGAATACTGCAACGATATCCATAACGCTAGTAATAGTAACACCATTGAGCATCGGACTATTGATTGCAATGACCTCGGTGTTGTGTATGGTCATTCATCACTTACGGCTAATAATGGTCAATCACCCGTACTAAATAGTGACCACAGTACGGAGTATCGCTATTCTCGCAATGAGCTGTTAGACTTTAGATATCATAATGTAAGTCTCACTGAGCCCAATGTTGATCTTAATTGGCTTAAAAAGTATGAACGCCGACGTGGACGGAGAGGAGGCACGAACATCCACAGGCGTATTCCTGTTACCAATCCTTCAAGAAAGACTAAAGTATCGGATCAGAGGGGAGCCACTCTCTCCAATCTCACTGCTATTCCCAAACTTATTACACGTAAAGACAAATTTCCAACTGTTGTTGTTTGCAACCCAATGTCAGTTAACAACAAGATGGATGAATTTAGATCGTTCATTCATGATCACTCTGTTGATATTGCATGTATATCAGAAACATGGATCAAGCCAGATTCCTCGCTAGATCACTTGCAAGTGGATAACTTTACTTTGTTTTCTAAACCGCGTGAAAATCGTATCCACGGAGGAGTCGCCCTGTATATTCGTGACTCACTGCATCCAAAAACTGTTGACATTCAGGTTCCAGACGAATTGGAGGTCGTGTGGATGCAAATAAGACCAGCATTCCTTCCACGATCTATAACATCTTTGTATTATTGTGCCGTTTATTCTCCACCTGATGATCCTCATGTTGATTTGTTGCTTGACCACTTGCAACAGTCTATAGATATCATCAGCACCAAATACCCTAATGCTGGTATCACGATTGCTGGTGACGTTAATCGCATTGACATCGAGCGATTAGCTACTGGAGGTTTCGCACAAGTAGTAGACAAGCCTACCCGAGGTAATGCTATTCTAGACAAAATAGTCACCAATGTTTCCAAACAGTATGAAAATCCTGACACGTTTCCACCATTCGGGCGTAGTGATCATAATGTTGTTTTGTGGAAACCTCTTCCTAGTCTCACCAAACACAATGTCACCGTGAAGAAATCAATTAGACCCATGAAAGAATCCTCTGTTCGGGAATTTGGACAGTGGATTATTGCGCATGATTGGACCGAAGTTTACTCGGCTAATGATCCTCAGAGCAAGTGTAATGCTATGTATGAGACACTTAATGCAGCTATCAGCGACCACTTTCCTACACGGACAGTAAAGCTTCATATAGAAGATAGACCATGGATGACAGATGATATCAAAGCCCTGATCAATGAGAGAGAAAAACTGTTTGGCAAAGGTGATCCCCGGTGGAAATCAGTCAGAAATATGATCATCCGCAAAATTTCTGATGCTAAAAAAGACTACTATCACAACAGGATTCAAAATATGAAATCCGAAAACCCTGCTGCTTGGTATAGAGAGATCAAGTTCATTACTTCAGGCCAGAAGAGTTCGCCAACTATAGCTCCTCCACCTGGAGTTGACCCCACTAATGTTTCTGCGGTTGCTGACAGCATCAACCAGCATTTTGCTTCCATCACAAAAGACATTGATGTTTTGGAACGGTCTTCCCTACCAGTGTTTCTTCCAGCGCCGGATTCTTGTCCCACAATTTATGAATGGGACGTGTATGATCGTTTAAAGAACCTTAATCGTCGGAAAGCAGGGGGTCCGGATGGCATTCCTGCGAACCTAATTCGCGAATTCGCCTACGAACTCAGCAAGCCGTTAGCTGATCTTCTCAATTGTTCTTACCAGAATGGTGTTGTCCCTATACAATGGAAAAAAGCTACTGTAATACCCTTGCCTAAAACTTCGCCGCCTTCGTGGGACAAACTGCGTCCGGTCTCATTAACTGACCATTTCGCGAAGTTAGCTGAGGGATTTGTCACCGAATGGATTATGTCGGATATTGAACACAATCTTGACCCAAATCAATTTGGTAACCGCAAGGGTGTTTCAACTTCACATTATCTAGTCAAACTGGTTAACAATTTGTGTTCTTATACGGACCAATTGAAATTGAAAGTGTTCGGTTGTCATAACCGACTTCAGTAAGGCTTTTGACCTTATCAATCATAATATCGTCATAAAGGACCTTCTTAACTTGGGAACTCGTCCATCAGTGATCCCTTGGGTGTGCAGTTTCTTAGAAGAACGAATGCAGTGTGTTCGTTATCAAAATCACAGTTCTGAGTTTGTTACCCTAAAAGGTGGTCTTCCGCAGGGTACCAAGTTTGGCCCTCTTGGTTTTCTGGCCAAATTTAATGAAGCTGTCCGCACAAATGTTACCGATGGCCGGGTTCTGAGTTTAAAGTATGTTGATGACATGACAATTGTTGAGAAAACCCGTATTGGTGATACTGAATCTTTGCAAAATGTTCTTGATGGTTTTTGTGACTGGGCAAAGCAAAATGATATGAAATTAAATCCTGAAAAGTGTGTTAACATGAATGTTACCTTTATGAAGAACCCACCCGACAGTGCACCTGTCCAAATGTGTTCGAGAATTTGGCAATTGTGGACAAAGTGAAAATTTTAGGTGTTACAATTTCCTCCGACTTGAAATGGGATCTTCATTTGTCTCAAGTCAAGCGTAAGGCTAGCAATAAGTTGTACATGCTTAAAGTGCTTAAGAAATTCAGCCTTTCTGTTGATGATTTGATTACTATTTACAGATGTTATGTGCGGCCTTTATTAGAGTATGCCGTACCTGTGTGGAATGCAGGAATAACCGAATCTCAGGTCTTAATGCTAGAGAGGGTGCAAAAAAGAGCCCTCAGGATCATTCTTGGTCCAGATTATCTGTCGTATGACCATGCTCTTGATCTGTGCAACCTCACCAGCCTTCAGGAAAGGCGTAAAATGCTGTGTGTTAAATTTGCCATGGATATCTACAAGTCAGATGAGTTCAGTACCTGGTTGCCTTTAAAAGTTAAAGATAAAGTGCAATATTCTCTGAGAAATGCAAACCATTTTAACAAAATCAAGTGCAGAACCAATCGGTTTCAAAATAGTGCAATACCTTATTTTGTCGATTTGCTCAATGAACTCATGTAATGTGCTCTAATTTTAATCATGTTGCTGGCTAACTGTTTTTATATTGAAGTGTTTTATTTTTCCAAATTCTTGATATTATCTTATTGTATTGTTGTATTGAAAGTATAGGGGGGGGTGGGTGGGTGAATAGACTATGATATGTGAGTTTTGTTGGTGTGAGGACTCTGATTGTGGTATAATTCAGGATGTGTCTAGTGTCATGCTGAGTGGTGTGTGTGAGCAACTGTTGCGAGTGGTTATGGTGCCCTTCCAGTGTGCTGTAAATTGTGCTGTGCAAATGTTGTGTGCTTGTGAGTAGTCTGGGTTGGATTTCTTGGGGTGGATTATTAACTTGTTTTGCTTTCGTATGGTGTGTGCTATAGGGTTTGCTGCAATATTTTGTTTATTTATTTTGTTGTTCACTTGCATTTTGTCATAATTCTTTATTGTGTATATTATATATGTCTTTTAATGTAAACTTTGCTGTAATTTAGCCTGCGGGCTACAATGCATTGTGTTAATAAACCATAAATGAATGAATGAATGAATGAATGAATGAATGGCGACCATTATGCTAATTAGGAGATTGTTGTTTATGTCCGTGACGTCATTTTTTGCCAAAAATGTAAATACCACATTCTTGGTGACATGAATCATCTTAATATTACTGGCCTGGGCAGAAATAACAAACTCTCCCAACCAGTTGACTTTCCAACAAGAGCCGACGCCACGTTAGACAAGATCTTAACGAATAATTATGTCCTCATTTTATCATCATCCAACCCCATCAACACCGATAGGTGTTAGCGATTACTGTACTGTGATTTGGTTGCCAAACTTTGAAATTGCTAAGAAACCAAACAATTTCACAAATCGTTCAATAAGACCGATCAAGGACTCCGGTATACGCGATTTTGGCGCCTGGATTTATGATTGTAGTTGGGCAGAAGTAGAACAGGCTGAAGGAGCCGTCGCCAAGACTGACGCATTTTATGACATTCTGAAGACAGAAATTGACAGATATTTTCCCGTTCGTGAGATCAAAATACACGTCTCGGATATGCCATGGATTTCTTCCAAAACTAAGGAGTTAATATGCAGAAGACAGGAAGTATTCTTTCCAGAGCGTCCACCGCTGTGGAGATTTTACAGAATTAAAGTCCAGCGTTCTTATTGCTGCGGACAAAAAAGAGTACTATCATAATAAGGTAAAAAGATTAAAAAGTTCCAATCCGGCTAGCTGGTATAGAGAAATCCTGGTAATGACCACTAACAACAAGTCTCACACTTTTATACAACCTCCTTCTGGAGTTGATCCCTCAAATGCTGGTGATGTTGCGCAGTCAATTAATGAGCATTTTGTTTCTATAGGGAGCGACATAAGCCCTTTAGTCTTGCAGGAATTACCCGCATTTCTCCCAGCTCCAGCCAGTGTTCCCGAAATATATCCTTGGGATGTGCATCAAAAGCTCTTGAAGATAAAAAAAAAAGAACAAAAAAGGCCGGTGGACCTGATGGAATTTCTGCGAAAATAATACGCGAGTTTGCATATGAAATAGGTAAACCATTAACTGACATATTAAATACATCTTTTTAGAGAGCGGGTAGTTCCCCCACAGTGGAAGCAGGCCATAGTGGTTCCCATTCCTAAGTCCAGTCCGTCAACTTGGAACCAGCTGCAGCTACGGCTTGTTTCCCTGACGGATCACTTTGCTAAGGTTGCTGATTCTTTTATTAATGGCTTATGCAGGACATTGAAGATCAAATCGATCCTAACCAGTTTGGTATAATCGTAAATGGCATTCCACGTCTCACTATCTTGTCAAGTTGATTAATAACATCCTGATGCATGCTGAAAAAACCAAGAGTATGTCTAGGATTGTAATAACAGACTTCAGCAAGGCATTCGATCGTGTAGATCACAATGTGGCCATTCCAAAGTTAATCCAAATGGGTGCTAGGCCTTCTATCATCCCGTGGATCTGTAGTTTCCTATCTCAACGAACTCAGTGTGTCAAATAATTATCAGAATGTTCTTTCCTCTTGGCTTAAGCTTCCTGGAGGTGTGCCTCAGGGCACTCTGACGGGCTCAGCTACTTGTGTTGGTCAAGCAAATGCTGCTGCTCTGACCACGGAAGAAAATAAAATGGTGCTCAAATACGTCGATGATTTGACATTAGTTAAAAATACTTTTGTCAACAAGACATCTACCATTCAAGAAGACTTGGATGATTTTGACGAATGGGCTACCACCAACAAAATGACATTAAATCCTAAAAAAGTATGTATATGAATGTTTCTTTCGCTAAGCATCCACCAAATGTTGACCCATTGAGGTTGTCTGGAGAGGTTCTGCAGTCAACGAGTTGTGTCAAGATTCTTGGGGTTCAAATCACGAATGATCTTAAATGGGATGTGCACATATCAAATGTTGTTAAACGTGTCAGTGTGCGTTTATTCGTGCTTACCACTCTCAAGCGCTTTGGTTTACCACTAGAAGACTTGAAAACCATTATTGGTTTCATTAGGCTTCTTGTTGAATATGCCGTTCCAGCATGGCATCCGGGGCTCACTGAGCATCACCATTCAGCTCTCGAGCGTATTCAAAAGAGAGCGTGCAAAATTATGCTGGGATATAATAACTATGTTTCTCCAGCAATCAGCATGCTTTAGATCAATGCCAGTTACTTCAACTCAGGTCTCGACGTGATCAAATATGCCTTCAATTTGCAAGCACACTTTTGGAGACTCCTGAATTCCGCAGCTGGTTGCCAGATTTGCGTGGAGAGAAGGAAGAGCATTGCGCAACGCCAACCTCCTCTCCATTCCCAGGGTGCGAACCCAGAGGTACGCCAACAGTCCAATCCCTTATATGGTTAAGCTGTGGAATCAGGAAGCTACAAAGGTTTGATTGAAGTTGCTTCGTTTATAGCATCTCTTGGTGGCACTCAGGCTCAGTTTTATATTTTTTGCTTAATAGTGCATGTATTTAGTAGTTGGTTATTTTTCTTTATTTAAAGTGTTAGAGAGGGGGTGAGTGAGAGAGTGAGTGAATGAGTGAGTTGGGACGTGTGTGGGGGAGTGATTGAGGTAGTGAGTGGGGTGGGGGAGTGGGTGGGGAGTGTGTGAATGAGTGAGTGAGTGTGTGAGTGAGTGGGGGTGTGAGTGAGTGAGGGGGTGAGTGAGTGGGGGTGTGAGTGAGTGAGTGAGTGAGTGAGTGAGTCAGACTGTTTTCATATGTTATGGGCTATTGTATTTTTGCTTGTCAAATTGTATTATGCTATTTAATTGTTTTTTACATTGTGCAATGTATGTTATTCAGCTGTTTGGCTGCGATATGCATTTTAATAAACCTTGAATAATAATAATAATAATAATAATAATAATAATAATAATTAAGAAAGACTAGTTTACGTCTGACGTCACTTTCAATGAAACTCCCCAGGACCCTTGATTGGTTAGTATAGCGAATAAGGGAGATTGATTCATCTGGTGCCGATTAGAGAAAAGGAATAGCAGAAAATGGCACAATCATGGCGCTTTTACCAGGCAAAGCTTCTTTTCAAGGAATTGTTGACATGGTGCCTTCAGGAGTGCAAATTTCCTATTGCTATGACCAAACGTTTAAGACGGTTTGTACAAATGTATCGGAGTTTATTTATTTGAAGGTGCAAAATTAACCACAAGACACGCTGTTTGCCGCCGCGTTCAGACACTTAATCATCACGACAAACGTAAACAAACCGTGCCCGATTGGTCGAGTTTGATCAGATGACGTCAGACGCAGACTTGTCAGTTTAATTCTGTCTTTGATTATTGATTAGGCCAATAGCCCATGATATTACGGCCAGTAGGCATGTTTGCACTGGACAGTTCCGGCGCCCGGGAATTTTTAATATCGCGTGTTGAGAGACGGCTGTATTAATTCGTTTGTATGGCCAATATGAGTTTGTTTCAAATAAAACCACGTGATTCGTGCTTGATAATTATTTTTTTAACATATAAGGCATAATGTTGTGATTGCCGGAGCCATCCTTTAAAAACACTTTAATATACTTGAGTACGTAAAATCTATGTATCGCTGCAGTGTCAATGCAAATCTCAGTAGTTCATTTTAAAGACATCAGAAATGAGAAATGAAGGAGAAATATATGGATATTTACCTCCAATCGAAATATACATTCCCACAATGTATAGACGAATCTATTTTCACGCATTCCTACACCTCAATGGCAGCCATAGCTGGGTCCCCCTTAGGTCTATTCAAAGATGTTTTACTTTAGTAAAACCTAGATACGCTGATGCTTATACTGATGCACGGCAGTGAACGTAACCGTTCCGGCTGAAATTCAGAAATGACGTCATATTTGTTCTGGTGCTGCCACTTCCGGGTAACGCGGGAGAAGAACATGCCTTTTGCAAACAAAATGGCCGACAAGTCCCGGCCCCTTTCCAGCGAAAATACAGCTTATTTAGCCAATGTGAACATGGGGTCATCGCCAGAAATAGTTTCCTATCATATTGGACTAACACGTCAGCTATATGGCATTTCACGATATAACAGTAATAAAAAGAAAACTGCAAACGTTCGTTCGTCGGATGTTTGACGAAGTGACCAGCTCTAATGACGTCACTATGTAAACAACATAGAGGTATAAATAATTAATTAGGTAATACCAAATATGGAGGTATCCAATAGTATGCTAATTAGAACAGGTTAGAAGGCACGACGAATCATAATACGATCCTGGTATCCAATTCTATGCAAATGAGTTGAAGGAGGAATACGTGTACATGTACACTAATGCGACTCTTGTGTATACCGACATCTGTGGGTCTATTCCACCTAAAATGTGAAATGATGTGGCATTGGCGGGGATATTAAACTGCATTCCATCACCCGTGTTACATGTAGACAAAAGAATGATGAAAGTTTACAACACAATACAATTCAACATCGATTTTTAAGCGGATTTAATCCACCGAACTGGGCAGTAACAACACCAATTTGGTGCAGACGGGACCCAGTAATGGCCGACTGAATTCTGACCATCACCTGGCTCGTTGGATTCGTCTATACGGATGTATTGGTGGTGTAGTGGTATAATTCTCGCTTGGAGTGCGGGGGAGGTACCGGGTTCAATTCCCGGTAAGGCGATTTAGAATTCTTTTTCTTTTTCTGTCCATTATTAACCCGAAATACTTTCATGTACATATTGCACTTGAAAATATATTTGGTGTCCTTTTTCTTTGCGATTTGAAAAGAGCTGTATTAAAACAAGGTATATTATGATAATCAAAGATGTAAATGCGTGTTCGTATATTATTCCGGAACAGTTGAATTCAAATCATCTGAAAGTAATGGTGGATTTACTCTTCTGAATGTAAATATTCGGAGTCTTTCACAAATCAAAGAATGTTTTAAATCTTTAGGTCTCTTGGAATTCGGAAACACATCTTAAAGATAAACCACATACTACCACCTTCCTGGATATAATATGAAACGGGAGTAACTCTAGAATACCCCGCTTAGGGTGCCTAACCCTAACCCTAACCTTAACCTTAACCCTAACCCTAACCCTAACCCTGTGTGTTGGGAGGTGAGACGTGTATTCTATAGCTATGCCTATGAAGGTGCCTATGAAACACGTTAACAGGGTTGGCCGCGATATTGGCGGTGTATGTATGTAGCCTATGTATGTATGTCTCTAACAAAGTTCAGTACACATTAACTCCCATTAAGAAATGTAAAAAACAAATATGTAATGCAAACTCAAATTATGAATCATGCTTTATTGAAAATGAAAGAAAGAATGCCAAAAAATATATAGTAGGAGTAGTATACAGGACCCATACATCCATATCATATAGTCCCATAAATTCCCGTAACGATCGTGCAAATCATGTTCAATTTGCCGTATTTGGCAGAGATAGAGTACTTATATAGCGCTTATCATTATAGGCTATGGAGGCATTTTGACAGCACCCTTATTTGGTGGGAAAAGATCGTTGAACTTTTACACAGAGGTCAAGTTCAAAATTGACAATGTGTTCCTCTAGTCATAAGGATTCAGAAAAAGTATAGTTTGACCTATCTACGATGTACGTTTATGGAGTTATGTGCAAAAATGTAACATTGTACGTCATATGTCTAATTTTGGCACCACATGGAGCAAAATTCAAAAATGCTCCGATTTTGTTGAAAATGGTCCCAAATGATTGGCCTTTCCATGATAAATCAGAAAATAATAGTTTGTGACATGTATGTCTCGTTACCACAGTAACACATCAAAATCGACAATACCTATTGAGTCGCATTGTATGAATTCTATAGGCCTGTTGAATCAATTTGACCTTGACCTATTTTCGCCCCCAGCGGAGGCAAACTTTGGACCTATGACGTCAAAATGTTACTATTTTGCCCATAACTCTCTAACCGTAAATCATAGATAGGTCAAAGTATGCTTTTTCTGAGTTTTGAGCAGGTCTGGGTAGTTTTGAACTTGGCCCTCTATGCAAAGTTCAATGACCTTTTCCTACTAGAATTCGGGTACTGTTCAGTAAAATGCCTCCATAGCCTAGATTAATTAGCACTATAAGTACTATTCATCTGCCAAATATAACAAAATTTGCACGATTGTAGTGCATGTAAACTGAAATCAATAGCACTAATAGACAATTTTATATCAGGATAAGGATTAAGGATAATGAACTGAGTGCAATCCATTATTTAGAATAATCGCGCGCGACGTGGAGTTATTGCATTTAGCTACAGAACCGTTAGGCTCGTGAGCTAAATGGCAAGTGCGATTTATCTTGACGAATGCATTTGCACGAGTATATTATACATCATATACTTCGAGTACGTCAGTTATAATAAAAGGATAGGTAATATTAATTGCTGCATTGATTATTTTTGTGCGAACATTTAGGAAAAAATATCTTAAATTAAAACACTGTCAGGCCACTGACCTGTCAGGCCACCTACTTTGCGTGCCAACGTTGTCATCTCACTGAAGGCAAGGCTGCATGCTTGTTATGAAATCGTTGCATATTAAATATATCAATGGTATTGATTGTCATCTTCATCACCGGCAGTGTACTTCGGTTATATTTATAAATGCGCTTTTATAAATACGCACTTGACCCATCATGGGCACGACATACCAAGACCAGCAAGCGTGACTAAATCCTCATGCATTGACCACTATACAGAAAGGGATAGGAACTCTGTAGATAAATATAATCAAATTTAAATATTGCAATTCTGAATTTGTAATATGTTATCAAAAAAAACATTTGAAAGTATTTGACGACGGAAAAAAAAACGCCGGAAACGTTTACAATATAATCACAAAGTTGTACAAAATAGAAAATTTTACTGCACAACAGTCTTATGTTGATCTGCCTTTGCATTCAAATATAGACCTTTATAAATATAATATAGGAAGACCACTCGCTATGTAGAAGGTCACTTTTTCGAGACTAAAATTCTATAAGCTGCTATGGCAGCGCGGAGGTGGTCACCTGCGTATTTATAAAATCGCATTTACAAATATAACTGAAGTACACTGGCCGGAGTAGTTATAACACAGCATTTATTGAGCGCAATTTCAAAATATTACCATAGCGCTGTACAATAAACATAATAATATAAAATTATACAATATAATTAAGTATCACATATACAACAATAAATATTAAAAAGCAACATGATAAATCACCAAAAGACCCTATTAACTTGATTAAAATACATGATGTACAACTAAAAAAAACATAAGAAAGAAAATAAAGAAATATAATACCAAGGATGCATATGTTGGATCAAAACATTTGCAATGGAAAAAAAGGTTAATACATCATACGTCATACCTTAGTAACTGGTTCACGCTTGGTTTGCATATCTGTTAACAACTATATAATTAACCTGGCAACGATCGATTTTGACGCCACACGACGACAGCAAATACATGTATGTACTAAGATGAGAAAAACACTATGAATGGTAATAATAATAATAGTTTTGTGATTTGAAAAAAATACATACTCGTATCCGGGACTCGTATATACTTGTATCAAAACACACGACAGTGGAATCTTATAATACAGTATTATATTATACTAGAGCATGATCATGATATCATTGATCATGGTGTGTGTTTATGTTTATTTTTAGACATGTATTTTATTTAGTAAAATGTATGCTTGTATTATGGTCACACCTGTACACGAGGGTCATTCAAAAAGTTCTACCTCCATCATCGCATCTGTTATCTTGCCTGTCAGGATATTGAAATTACCCATGACTATACTCTTAAATCTCGGCTATAAAATAAACGTTATTTGATAAAAATGTGATTTTAGGTTGTTTAGATATGAAGCGGATACAGATTGGGTACGTCGGAAACGGTTAATTAATGAAGCCAAAAATTTAGTAAGCATCATATTGTAGCTTTGGATAATCTCCATAAAAATGTTTTTAAAGCAATAATGTATGATTTGCATAAAGAATTCACTGATCACATTATCCCCTTTTAATTTCGAGCCAAAAAAATAAGGTATAACGAAGAAAATTGCGATTTCATTCCAGCGCCTACAATGCGTGTACTGCGCTCGCCGATCGTAACATGTAATATTACACGGAGCATCGCGCTCGACGTGTGTATACATAAGCTGACATCCACGGGAGATGTTAGCAAGCAGTCGATCGATGAACTCTGAATAAAACCGGGTCGACCCGGTTTTAATATAAAAAGTTAAATTTTACTGTTATTAAACCACTTCTGGCTTAGTCTTTTACGTGGTATTTTAGTACACCACTGGGCATTATAATTATGCAAAAAGTAGAAATCCGAGTAAAATTGAAGGTGTCGCTGTGAAGTAAATCACACATTATGGCTTTAAGATGCACTTATCCAACTGCTTACTCAGGTTTAATATTTTGTTCCTATTTGAGCTCCCTATGCATTGGCACTTCAAAACAAATGAGAAGAAATCATCGAAGGGTTCGACAGATACACACATGTTAGTGAAATTTGCCATATTTCGACTAGACCATGTTTAAGGGTAATTCGTAATTACGTCCTTATTTTAAGCAGAGAGTTCATTTTGACATTGAAAACAAACAACTTTATATTTAACAGAAGCTCGATTATTCTCCTTAGATGTTTGATTTATTTGGGTTCATTAAACTTAATTTATGGTAATAGCGCCTAATAGAACACAACTTAATAGAGGTTATCCATGTTCTTTAAGCTGCATATCCTATCAACGACTGCTATACCTTGTTTAGGACATTCTAAAGAAGTACCTGCATATGCAACCATAACTGTTTCAAAATAGCTCGCCAAAGTCATGCAGGTAATTCCGAGGTCGTGCATTGAATTAGTCTGAATGAGGAATACTACGGGAACCAGTGCCTTTTGTTAGAAGTCACACATGGGTGAAGTGGACAACCTCTATTGTCATCTATTCACATTCTGCACCTGAAAAAAATAGCCAAGATTTTAACACCACATAATGTATATTCGTATTTTTTTGGTAATATCAAGCTAGGCCTAGGAGGCAATCACACCACTCCACGCCATACATAAATTCTGCCAGTCACATTTCCCCGATATGACATTTTTTTTAAGTAAAATTTTAATTTTAATTTTACTTCATTAAAGTTTGGCGGAGGCGAGGTTCGAACTCACGGCGGCGGACTGCTTTGGATACACTATGAACCCAGCGCCTTAGACCACTCGGCCACTTGTCTTTTTGGAATTCATTTGAAACTTATTTGAAGATATAATCGCAACTTCAACATAGGCCTACCACGTGACAAGCAAAGGCAGAAAACGTACCATATTTTGGAATTTTATTTGCCTAAAAACATTTATGTGTATTATTAGCGCCAATTATTGTTTATACAAAAAAAAATCCAATAATAAACAGGATATCTGGGCGTCTGTATGGACAATACATTATATCGATTTTGACACGTGCTTGTGTCTCAGTACATTTCCATGGTCAGTAAAATACTATAGAGGAAAACCTACCATTTTCTTGTATACACGTTCGATGTTTTTATCAATTACATAAAAAGTCCATTTTAGACCCCAAATGTTTTTTTCAGGAAATAAAAGATTAGATTACCATAAAAACGAAACAGTAATCTTTTGCCGGGTCTAATGTAATATTCACATAGGATTTTCAACGTTTTTTCTATCCTTATTCTTGCTCAATTAAAAAAATATTTTGGCGTATATAAAATTGAAATAAAATTCTCTGCTTCTTAAACGACATCAAATGTGCCACAATTGGGTATCACGAATCGTTATATATGATGTGCAGTTAATATTCATATTTTCTTTTATACAGAGGATGCTTCAGTTTTGACAGGAAAAATATTTTCTTGAAAACCCTCTCACTCGGTTATTTTAAAAAGGTAACCACGCTTCCCTAGAATGTGCAATAAATTAGCATTAAATTTTTCTTATTCTAACAGCAAGCGTTTCTAGAATGAATTATGGCGAAATGTGGTGTAGGAGGCAATAATGAAATTGAGATATCATGATATACAAGCAAAAACAAACAATTTCAATTAATATCATAGAAAAATACCTGGAAGCGGCAATAGAAATTAGCATGAGGCGCATTGATATGTAAATAGCGTATTGTTATTGAAATTTGTGCCCAGGCTTATAGAGGGCGACAGTCATGTTAGCCAGACGGAGAATGGCTGGATATGCCGGGCATGTCAAATTGCTGAGTGCAGGCTGATTAATCACCTTTCTGTATAGGTAATAAGCTAGTATATTTCGTGAACCAGTTGGTTATAAAAAAAAAATTAGTATCATATTAAATATATTAAGTGTATAAATTTTGAAATTTACGTGAATTTGAATAGCAGAGCTTCGAAATCTAGCTAAGTCAGGTGGTGTGAAATTCTGCTGCGTGACCCCTCTGCGTGGTAGAATTATATTCATAAAACATTGAATTTAACAGATATCATGGGCAGCCAACCACGATTTATCAGCATTTAAAAGATATGTTCATTAACAAAGATAAATAATAAAGAGTACAAATGGCAATTAACTAGTAAACAAGCCTGAAATCTTAAAATGTTGCCACGTGATTTCCTGAACACATGATATGTCAACATGTGACCATATTAGTCAGATTTACCATAAATATTTGGAGTATTGGTGCACGGCTTGCACATAGTCGTAGTCAACTGTGCATTTCTTTACCTCCGTATACAATCAATAATTCATGCTGGGAGCCAAGTAACATTCTGTCTGATTAGTGCAGATTGGTATTTTATTTTGCTTGAGAGCATAAATAGAAATACATAAGACGGGTCGGGTATCAAAGGTTATTGTAACTTCAAATACTACTTGTATTTCATACCTTGCCTCTGTCACGTATTTCCTTCATATTATTGACAGCAAGTCCTAATTTTGACATTGCTATTGCAAAATGTCATTTCATATCGTAGACTTTCTTTGAAAAACATATCACTGGTGCCTGATGGGAAATACCTGTCCGCCATTTCATAAACTGGATCGTTTTCGCCTGGTTTGTGCCCAGATGTATTGTTATTGAGGGCGCGCTATGCTCTCATTGAACAGGCAAAGTTCGCAAACCCTAACAACGTTGTTATTTGCCAATCTCAAGTAACATGATCCAAGCTGGGTCGAAACATGAATTATTCATAACGGATCGATAACTGGCCTCATTTTCTATCTAGTAAACCAGCGGAATTTTTCATAGGTTTTGCGTTGCTAATACCCGTGCTAATAGAACAACCGTGATTTTAGTGTCACCCGCTTGTTAATATCGTGTCCCGCTTTTTGGTGGTCTCCAACAGGAGAGAGATAGTGTTACTATAATAGGTCTATGGTGTCTACTGCGATCATATTAGCCTTTTAGAGGTAGCCCTGTGGCGGACACAATAGGATGGCGCTGCACGATCAAGTCTTTTGAATTTGCGGGTTTTACCCATAGGCCTATTGAATACTGCCCTCCTATTGTGTAAGCCATGCTTCGAAAAAGCTAATAGTAGATCTCTTAGGTCTAGCCGGTTCACAAACAGTAAGCCGAGTCACGTGACAGTCATTAGTCAGCGATCACTATTTATACTACTGGGCGTCTGTATGGACAATACATTATATCGATTTTGACACGTGCTTGTGTCTCAGTACATTTCCATGGTCAGTAAAATACTATAGAGGAAAACCTACCATTTTCTTGTATACACGTTCGATGTTTTTATCAATTACATAAAAAGTCCATTTTAGACCCCAAATGTTTTTTCAGGAAATAAAAGATTAGATTACCATAAAAACGAAACAGTAATCTTTTGCCGGGTCTAATGTAATATTCACATAGGATTTTCAACGTTTTTTCTATCCTTATTCTTGCTCAATTAAAAAATATTTTGGCGTATATAAAATTGAAATAAAATTCTCTGCTTCTTAAACGACATCAAATGTGCCACAATTGGGTATCACGAATCGTTATATATGATGTGCAGTTAATATTCATATTTTCTTTTATACAGAGGATGCTTCAGTTTTGACAGGAAAAATATTTTCTTGAAAACCCTCTCACTCGGTTATTTTAAAAAGGTAACCACGCTTCCCTAGAATGTGCAATAAATTAGCATTAAATTTTTTCTTATTCTAACAGCAAGCGTTTCTAGAATGAATTATGGCGAAATGTGGTGTAGGAGGCAATAATGAAATTGAGATATCATGATATACAAGCAAAAACAAACAATTTCCAATTAATATCATAGAAAAATACCTGGAAGCGGCAATAGAAATTAGCATGAGGCGCATTGATATGTAAATAGCGTATTGTTATTGAAATTTGTGCCCAGGCTTATAGAGGGCGACAGTCATGTTAGCCAGACGGAGAATGGCTGGATATGCCGGGCATGTCAAATTGCTGAGTGCAGGCTGATTAATCACCTTTCTGTATAGGTAATAAGCTAGTATATTTCGTGAACCAGTTGGTTATAACAAAAAAATTAGTATCATATTAAATATATTAAGTGTATAAATTTTGAAATTTACGTGAATTTGAAGAGCAGAGCTTCGAAATCTAGCTAAGTCAGGTGGTGTGAAATTCTGCTGCGTGACCCCCTCTGCGTGGTAGAATTATATTCATAAAACATTGAATTTAACAGATATCATGGGCAGCCAACCACGATTTATCAGCATTTAAAAGATATGTTCATTAACAAAGATAAATAATAAAGAGTACAAATGGCAATTAACTAGTAAACAAGCCTGAAATCTTAAAATGTTGCCACGTGATTTCCTGAACACATGATATGTCAACATGTGACCATATTAGTCAGATTTACCATAAATATTTGGAGTATTGGTGCACGGCTTGCACATAGTCGTAGTCAACTGTGCATTTCTTTACCTCCGTATACAATCAATAATTCATGCTGGGAGCCAAGTAACATTCTGTCTGATTAGTGCAGATTGGTATTTTATTTTGCTTGAGAGCATAAATAGAAATACATAAGACGGGTCGGGTATCAAAGGTTATTGTAACTTCAAATACTACTTGTATTTCATACCTTGCCTCTGTCACGTATTTCCTTCATATTATTGACAGCAAGTCCTAATTTTGACATTGCTATTGCAAAATGTCATTTCATATCGTAGACTTTCTTTGAAAAAACATATCACTGGTGCCTGATGGGAAATACCTGTCCGCCATTTCATAAACTGGATCGTTTTCGCCTGGTTTGTGCCCAGATGTATTGTTATTGAGGGCGCGCTATGCTCTCATTGAACAGGCAAAGTTCGCAAACCTAACAACGTTGTTATTTGCCAATCTCAAGTAACATGATCCAAGCTGGGTCGAAACATGAATTATTCATAACGGATCGATAACTGGCCTCATTTTCTATCTAGTAAACCAGCGGAATTTTTCATAGGTTTTGCGTTGCTAATACCCGTGCTAATAGAACAACCGTGAATTTAGTGTCACCCCCTTGTTAATATCGTGTCCCGCTTTTTGGTGGTCTCCAACAGGAGAGAGATAGTGTTACTATAATAGGTCTATGGTGTCTACTGCGATCATATTAGCCTTTTAGAGGTAGCCCTGTGGCGGACACAATAGGATGGCGCTGCACTATCAAGTCTTTTGAATTTGCGGGTTTTACCCATAGGCCTATTGAATACTGCCCTCCTATTGTGTAAGCCATGCTTCGAAAAAGCTAATAGTAGATCTCTTAGGTCTAGCCGGTTCACAAACAGTAAGCCGAGTCACGTGACAGTCATTAGTCAGCGATCACTATTTATGCCGGAGGGGGACGGAGGATTTAGGGCCTAGGGGACGCAATATTTTTTGATTGACTTGAGGCGGGGGCATGAAATTTGAACCCTAATATTGGAGGGGGGACATGGAAATATAATCCCCCCCCCCCCCGAGTAAATAGTGATCCCTCCCTTACCGGTAGCCTATAGGCTTCAGTCGACCATTTTGTGACGTTTGATTTATAATCTTACTTGTGCGGTCCGCTATTAAAGTTTTATGCAAAAATTGGAAGATTCAGCTAAAATAAAGAAAACAAAGGGTCTAAGAAGTGCCGGTACCCGCACGCACATAACATTTTTATGACCAAATAAGGGAGCGATCGTTATTTACGACAGGGGATGGGCATTTTGAGGGGGAACCCGAAATATTTTTTTGGGTCTTGAGGGGGGAACGCTACAATTTTTGTTGAAACAAAAGGGGGCAGTGTTAAGTTTTAAATGGAGAAATTCGGGAAAACAAGGGGGAATCCGAAAATTTTGAGCGAACACGAGGGGGGACGCGAATTCTTTTGTCGATATTTTTTCCAAAACGCCCATTACCCCCCCCCGCCGTAAATAACGATCAGTCCCTAAACATAGAATAAAATAAGAATGGTGTGAAGGAAAATTTGGTGTTACGCTCCCTTAATATCGAAGGGTAAAGACAACTCGTAACTCGCCATAGGCACTATCTACGGCACATGATATTTTCTCGGGCATTTTCTGCGGAATTTTCACTCCAATATTTGAGGTATGTGAGTCTGATTTGGTCAATTTAACCTTTTTTGTACCGCGCACATTTCGATCTGTTCTTAGCCGTTCCGATTCGTTAATCTGACGAGTTTTGATCGATGTGTTTCAAAAGTGCCAGATATTATTTAGGCCTAATATTATTTTGTGCCCGCCGGCATTGATACGACTGGACTATAATCATATTAGGCCTATATGTCTAGACAAGGGAACGGCTGCTCGCTACTAGGCCCTTTAAATCGAAAATTCTACTGGTTTGGATTTTTTTTCCGTAGGCTAAAGAGTATTCAGTAGGCCTAGACATTTATTGTCTTGGCATAGGCCCCTACACTAGGTCTAGATTTTGGAATATCATATATGGTTATAATTTTTATTGTTGTTTTGTTTTGTGTGTTAGGCCTGCCTCTTTACCTTATTCTACTTCTAGTTCCAGCTCATGAACAGGCTACTATAAGCTAGTAAAATTAATCACAATAATCCGTTGCCTTTAACATCAACTAACCTAGCCCTGGAAACCCATATAAACATTGACATGCATGCCATTAAAATATAAAGCTTAAAGTCGCGTAGGCTAGCTAGGCCTACATTCATACTCCACTCAGTAAGACAATGGGAGCTGCGATAGTGTGCATTCATATATATGGCCTACTATGCTTAGACATATTTTTGATTTGATTTGTTCGGGTTGTGACAACCCTGGATAACCCAAGAAAGCCTCTATTGAAGCTTATTTCCATTGGGGTCCATTTGAACACCGGGACGGGTTGGGAACAGTCAGGGGTTAACACCCTACTCTTTTCGAAACTGACTGCGAGATACATGTACAGGTATGGCTCTCTGCACACGGGACCGACGGCTTAACGTCCCCTCCGAAGGACGGAGTACTTTCATGATTCATTTACCCAATTCTAAATGAACCATGGGGGAGAGCGGAAGTCCAAACTTAATCTACAGATGTTGCCAATTAATTTCAGACTTTTTTTTTCCAAGTCAATATCCCAGCAAATCGCCACCGCCGGGAATCGAACCCGGGACCTCATGCACCAAAGGCAAGTACCCTAACCATTGCGCCACGCTCTCACACATATTATAGACCTACGAGAGTAGACTATATTAGCAACAAAAAATCTCACTACGACACTTCCGAGTATATAGAGAGAGGGCTACGCATATAGGGCCTAGGCAATTTTTATAACATTTTAAAATATTAAAATCATATTGAAACAAGTAGCCCTAGCTTAGCATAGAAAATAGTAGGGACAGTGCTATGCGTAGGCCTATACTATCAGCTATAGTGTAGGCCTATACTTGGCCTAGATCAGTGTGGTATTTCTAAATATCCTTTTGGGGGGGGGGTCATAGTATTTAACATGTTCAGTGGCGTATCAGGGTCAGTTGTCTAACTTAGGCAATAAGGGGGTAGGCCTAAAGACAAATAAATTCGCGATGTGCATCATTTTGGTTCGTATTACTCTGATAGCATAGCAATATCGAAGCACAAATATTTTTCAATTGTGCACTATTGTAGCCCAACATTAAGGTAAAAATTTGTGTTTACCAAGCCAATTTTAATTTTTTACACTTTGTTGCCCAAAATAAAGATTACATTTTGTGTTAACCTGGCCAATTGTCAATTTTAAATGGGGGATTTTCCTTTCAGCAGGTTGTTTTTAAGGGGTTTGACACATTTCTTGGGGGGGGAGTTGAGTTAGTAAACCAACCAAACATTTGATGGGTTCAACCACACTAACCCCTCCCCCTGCAAAGACCACACTGGACTGGATATGTGTGATTCCTATTAGCAATTTCTTTCAAAAAACACTGGAATAGCAGTAAGATCGGAACGATTTCGCACAGGCAGTAGATTTTCACAAACCCCTACTTATTTGCTATTTCTTACTGTCAACTCTACAGAAATCAGCAGGAACAAAATGGAAAAAGTACCGTAAAATGGGGTAACTTCGGTCAGCGGGGTAACTTTGGTCGGTCAAATATATTTTTTTAAATGGTCATATTTTCGTACAGCAATATTGTTTTTAGTCATATTTGGTGTCAATTTGTTAAGAAATATGTGTGGAAGAAATAATAGTCGCTCATGTGTAATTTCCTTGAAATTTACGAAAAGCATTTTTTTACATTTTTTTTCAAAAAATCGATATTTGTGAGCAAGGATGTGTGTTTGATTAATTTTGCAAGGTGTCAAATGTCACAAAAAACAACAACTTGCCCATATTCAGCGAAGATCGATTTTTTTGATTTTTTTTCCTTCATGGAATGTAATACTGTGACCAAAGTTGCCCCAAAGGCGGGGTAACTTTGGTCAGGTCATTTTTTAACCCCTAGGGCACCCTTACAAAATTATTAAAAATCTTTTTCAACTTCAAGGTGTAGAAGGAACCCTAATGTCACAAAAAGAGTTAATTAGAAATATAATTGGTTTTGTTTGGAAGCAGTGGTTTAAAAACTCTGAAAAGTGCCCAAAGTTACCCCATTTTACGGTAGGCATTCATATATGACATACGGTAATAGCAGTTACATTTTACATTAAAAAAAGTTTGTTTGGATTTCTGAATAAATGTCCAAGAAATTTGCAGAAAAAACAAATGTTAAAAATGAAAGTCAAAAAGTCACTTGGAGAGATTTCAGCATGGGCCTTTAAACATTCGTCATACGTTTTAGTTAATTTATGGGCCTATATTAGGGTGCATCTCGTGCCCCTCATCTCAAGCACATTATTTTCTTGTCCCTAGTCTCAAAACATGATTATTCCGAAGTCATTTAGGGGGGGCTCCGTGACGTATTTGTTGGTCAATGGCCATACCATATGCATAAGGCAGCTATTTTGGCTTAAACAAATATGTGATGCGATCAAGCAAAAAAGTAGACCGGGTCAATTTTAGAATTCTTACATTTTCATTTTCAGCGTATTCAAAGCTCCACATTAGTAAAAGCCCCATGTCAATACGACCTTTGGTTACAAAAGTTACAACAATTTGAACATTGAACACCGGTACATTAAAAAGGAAAAAAACCGGAGAACCTAATTTCCCGAGTACTTTAATTGAGTCATTTTAGCACCGGTACATTAAAAAGAAAGAAAAACCCGGAGAACCAAGTTTCCTGAGTACTTTAATTGAGTCATTTTTAGCACACCTAAAATGTATGTAAATACATAGTCAACTTAGCAACGATACCTTTGGTACCGTATAAGATATGGCTACGAAATTTGGCATAACAAAACGCCAAATTCGAGCTTCTTTTGGAATAATTTCACGACAATCTGGGGTCAAAAAAGTCACCTTTTTAAAACATTTTTTCTTCGGAATTTCATCAAAAATATTTTCATGTGAAAGTAGAATGTTTTTCCGTTCCATTTTGGCCAAAAAGTCAATTTTGATTTTTCCACCCCACACAAATTATTTGGTCCATATCTCAAAACAAGGCCGATTGCCGAGTTCCGAATGATTTTGCTTGATCGCATCACATATTATCCAGTTTTGTGAAATGAAACAGCTCAATCTAATCCTTTAGTTGGAACTAACTTGAAATGAAATTTAAACGTTTATATTTGGGGTGGTTTTTTTTTGGGGGGGTGCAAAAATATGCAAATGTGCACGTTTTCTTACAATTGAAGTAACTAAATTCTAAGACTGGACACAAGTCTAATAATAGCCAATCTACACAGTGCGATTCTACCGCGTGCGAGTTTTAACATCTGGGTTTTTTTTCAAAGTGTTTTTTGATTGATGATTAAGGATACGATACATGATTTACCGACAAGTGACTCATTTCGGAATGCGATCATGAATTTTGAAGAAAAAAAGTTTCCACAGGCTTCGTTGGGATTCGAACCAGCGATTCTAAACTTCCTTCGATTACGCGTCTAGCGCTTTACCGCTCGGCCACCGTGGCAGTTGAGCGGATGAGTGTAATGATAAAAGATAAATCTCATAATGCCATCTTTAACCTTTTGTTTACTAAAAAAGACGCGTTTTGTAAAGATAGATAAGCCGTTTTATGCATAAATAGCATGAACGTTTGGGAAAGGTTTCAAACAAATATTAAAGACACGGATGTGATGATGAAATTGTGTAAGTCGGGAATTATCTGCGTCGCAATGTTTTGTTTTGGTATTAGGAATTTGACCTTAATTTACGACTTCATGACATTATCATTCGAAATCAACAAAAGATATTTCAACACTATATGTCCTCATTCTTTCTCTAGAATGTTTTGTACATGTATGTGAAATAGCTTCAACAAAAATGCTTGCCCGACCCACGTTTGCTATGCTAAGAAAATGACGTTGCAGTTAACCCTTATAACCCCCTTCCCCGTACACATGATTATTGCACCACCCCTTATGTGTTAAAATGTACCTAGTTCCCTAGAATCAAAAAGGTGTTACTGTTAAGTCATATTAAAGTGAACTGGTTTTTCAATTAATTTATTTTACACTTTTTTTGCAGATCTATGAACAAACTGATATTTCCTCGCATTATGTCTATGAGTCATCGGCATCTTTAAAACATGGATTCTACGGGTTACCAAGGTTATTTGAGACCGTATGTATGCAAGTACTGTAATAAATTCTGCACTGACTACGACTACTATCTAACCCATGTGAAGCGACATGAAAAGAAAATGCACAAATACTGGTATGGACCTAATAAAAGGTCTAGGCATACAAACTGGCAATATGGTTTGAAAACTAGATGGGAGAAAATCTTGCGGCCAAGTAACACAACTCTGCATGAAAAGATCCATACCAAAGAGAAACTATACCAATGTACGTATTGCCAGAAGATTTTCTCACGGGCAGGTGACAAGAAAGGACATGAAAGGATCCATACCAAACCTTACCAGTGTAAATATTGCAACAAGGGTTTCTCATCGACAGGTGGCAAGATTAGACATGAAAGGATTCATAGCAAAGAAAAACCTTACCAATGTAAATATTGTAAAAAATGTTTCTCAGATTCAAGTAACAAAACTAGACATGAAAGGATCCATACTAAAGAGAAACCATACCACTGTAAATATTGTTACAAGAGTTTCTCGCTGGCACATCAAAAGACTGAACATGAACGGATCCATACCAAAGAGAAACCTTACCAATGTAAATATTGCAACAAGAGTTTCTCAAGGGCACGTAACAAGACCACTCATGAAAGAAGAGTTCATCCCAAAGAGAAATAGTAGCTTTGTAAAATTACAACGAGTGTTTCTCACGTCAGGTAACAAGATAAAAAATGATCACGGGCACGTTACAAGACTGAACATGAAAGGTTCCATACCAAAGAGAAACCTTACCGGTGTAGGTATTGCAACAAACGTTTCTCACGAGCTGGCGACAAGATTAGACATGAAAGGATTCATAACAAAGAGAAACTTTGTCAATGTAAACATTGCAACAAACTTTGTCAATGTAAACATTGCAACAAGCTGAACATGAAAGGAGTTATATAGGAGAAACTTTACCAATATAAATATTGAAACACGAAATTATCCAAGGGCATATCAAAAGACTGGTCATGAAAATATCTATACCAAAGAGAAAGGATCCAATCAACGAGAACCCTATCAAATAAGAATGTAAATATGGAAACAGTAAGTGACAAGACTAAATATGAAAGGGTCCATACTAAAGAGAAACTTTAACATTGTAACAAGAACATGATTCATGCTAAAGTGAAACCATGAAGTTATCGGTACATTTATAATATTTTTTCAAATTTTCATTGCATTTGTTAATTCCTATCCATAAGATTTATTGTTCAGTGAGGAGTTCCAGTTCCATAACATATTGAGCTGATTGATAAGTGAATATAAATTGTTTATTGTTTGATATTTACCTGTAATTACTAATTCTTGTTCAATATCTAATGTATGAATATTGGATGATTTTACTAAATTGTCAAATGAAAATGGCAGTTGTTTAATATTAGGCTAAAAAAATGGTCATGTCTCAAAGCCCACGCGCGTGTTCGTTTTTCTTAGCGCGTCTTTGTCAGCTGAAACGGCAAAGTCATTTTGTATTTATTTTTTTATTTTTTTAATATTTTTTTTTTATTGTTTTGCCGTAAAATTTGGAAGAAAAGTTACTTGATTCGATACTCGCATTGCTTAGGTATAAAATAATTGATATTTGTACTTCAATTGTGTAAATCAAGTTAATCAACCACAATTCCATACTGTGTATTCAAAATTTTGTTTTAAAAAAATCTTTGAAAAAAATTCTTAAAAAAAAACCTCATTACGCATTCGTTTTTTAAACTGCCATGGGCTTTGAGATATATCATTATTTTTGTACCCTTATATATATTTGTATATGAATATAGTATACCCAGGTACCTCTAGATACTTTGTATGAATCAAAAGAATATCCTTTTTAGCTTTCCTTGTAAAATCAGTTTCAAAAATATTATAAATGTTATTGGTAGCACTTTTATTTAGACACAACTGGTCCAATTTACAATGTCATATATTACGTTCGGTGATAATGGGCCATTATGTAAGAAAATATGCAGTTTTGAAAGTTGCACTACGGCTTGTTGTTTCTGCATGCTTTGTGAAAGTTGTGTGGACTAAATTGCAACTTTCAGAACTGCATCTTTTCTTATATATAATACAGTTCTGAAAT
Organism: Amphiura filiformis; assembly: GCF_039555335.1. Taxonomy (NCBI): domain Eukaryota; kingdom Metazoa; phylum Echinodermata; class Ophiuroidea; order Amphilepidida; family Amphiuridae; genus Amphiura; species Amphiura filiformis. The sequence goes on along the minus strand of NC_092629.1, from coordinate 53,673,586 downwards.
GTACAGTAAACATTGCAAATAAAGGTGTATTTGACCCTTAAACACTTAATCATTTTTTACAAAATGGTATACAATTAAGGGAACTGGAATGAGCGTTTCGACAGCATTTTTTGTGGCACATGAGAGCACATCAGACCTATCGAATTGCATTCTGAATACAAAGAATGTCTTTCTGATATCAAATAATTTAATTTTATGAAATTCACGATATAATACAAATTTTATGACAAATTATTAAAATTTGATATTTTTCACATTTTGGAGATATAACAGTACTCGAAGTAAATTTTATAAATTTAATGATATAGTCTTAAAGTGTATGTAGCTGGGAGGAAAAGCCGACGATCAATTGAAAATATTGACCTTTCATATTGAAGATATGGATTTTTTTTTTTTCCCAAAAGACCTAATTTTTTTGGTGTTTTGGGAAAAAATCCATATCTTCAATACGAAAGGTCAAAATTTTCAATTGATCGTCGGCTTTTTCATCCCACCTACATACACTTTAGGTAGAAATCATCAGATTTATAAAGTTTACTTAGAGTACTGTTAAATGTCAAAAATGTCAATTTTTAATGATTTGCCATAAAATGTGTATTACATTGCGAATTTTAAAAAGTCAATAATTCAAAAATAGGGAATACAAATTTCTCTATATCAAAAATATGCATCAAAAAGTCAATAATTCAAAACTACAAATTTCACTATTCTGTCGGTCGGACATCCGGGCTATCTCTAGTCTCGGGCCCAAACTGCATTTGGCTCACGGTTTGTTATGAACAACAGAAACCGACTGTGAATGAGGGTACATAGCGATGTTGCTGGAGTGGCATTCAATTTCGGAAAAAACAACACTCGACCATGGAATTTAATTTTAAGTTTGTCAGTATATAAACGGTAAATCAAGTAAGTTTCTTCCACTCTGAAGACTTAGAAACGGTTGTGTGATTCCACTGACTATTGCGGTCGAAATTTACATAACACCAATGACAGAAATCATCAACAAAAATCGAATCAGGGACTTGTTTTCACTCGAACATCATCAACCGGAAGTGACGTGACACGGACCGACAGAATATCAAAAATATGCATCAAAAAGTCAATAATTCAAAAGTAGGGACTACAAATTTCACTATATCAAAAATATGCATCAAAAAGTCAATAATTCAAAACTAGGGACTACAAATTTCTCTATATCAAAAATATGCATCAAAAAGTCAATAATTCAAAACTAGGGACTACACATTTCACTATATCAAAAATATGCATCAAAAAGTCAATAATTCAAAACAAGGGACTACAAATTTCTCTATATCAAAAATATGCATCAAAAAGTCAATAATTCAAAACAAGGGACTACAAATTTCACTATATCAAAAATATGCATCAAACAGTCAATCATTCAAAACTAGGGACTACAAATTTCACTAAATCAAAAATATGCATCAAAAAGTCAATAATTCAAAACTAAGGACTACAAATTTCTCTATATCAAAAATATGCATCAAAAAGTCAATAATTCAAAACAAGGGACTACAAATTTCACTATATCAAAAATATGCATCAAAAAGTCAATAATTCAAAACTAGGGACTACAAATTTCACTATATCAAAAATATGCATCAAAAAGTCAATAATTCAAAAATAGGGACTACAAATTCCTCTATATCAAAAATATGCATCAAAAAGTCAATAATTCAAAACTAGGGACTACAAATTTCACTATATCAAAAATATGCATCAAAAAGTCAATAATTCAAAACTAGGGCCTACAAATTTCTCTATATCAAAAATATGCATCAAAAAGTCAATAATTCAAAACTAGGGACTACAAATTTCTCTATATCAAAAATATGCATCAAAAAGTCAATAATTCAAAACTAGGGACTACAAATTTCACTATATCAAAAATATGCATCAAAAAGTCAATAATTCAAAACTAGGGACTACAAATTTCACTATATCAAAAATATGCATCAAAAAGTCAATAATTCAAAACGAGGGACTACAAATTTCACTATATCAAAAATATGCATCAAAAAGTCAATAATTCAAAACTAGGGACTACAAATTTCACTATATCAAAAATATGCATCAAAAAGTCAATAATTCAAAACTAGGGACTACAAATTTCACTATATCAAAATATGCATCAAAAGTCAATAATTCAAAACTTGGGACTACAAATTTCACTATATCAAAAATATGCATCAAAAAGTCAATAATTCAAAACTAGGGACTACAAATTTCAATATATGAAAAATATGCATCAAAAAGTCAATAATTCAAAACTAGGGACTACAAATTTCTCTCTATCAAAATATGCATCAAAAAGTCAATAATTCAAAACTAGGGACTACAAATTTCACTATATCAAAAATATGCATCAAAAAGTCAATTATTCAAAACCAGGGGCCACAAATTTCACTATATCAAAAATATGCATCAAAAAGTTAATAATTCAAAACTAGGGACTACAAATTTCACTATATCAAAAATATGCATCAAAAAGTCAATAATTCAAAACTAGGGACTACAAATTTCTCTATATCAAAAATATGCATCAAAAAGTCAATAATTCAAAACTAGGGGCTACAAATTTCAATTTATCAAAAATATGCATCAAAAAGTCAATAATTCAAAACTAGGGCTACAAATTTCTCTATATGAAAAATATGCATCAAAAAGTCAATAATTCAAAACTAGGGACTACAAATTTCACTATATCAAAAATATGCATCAAAAAGTCAATAATTCAAAACTAGGGACTACAAATTTCACTATATCAAAAATATGCATCAAAAAGTCAATAATTCAAAACTTGGGACTACAAATTTCACTATATCAAAAATATGCATCAAAAAGTCAATAATTCAAAACTAGGGACTACAAATTTCAATATATGAAAAATATGCATCAAAAAGTCAATAATTCAAAACTAGGGACTACAAATTTCTCTCTATCAAAATATGCATCAAAAAGTTAATAATTCAAAACTAGGGACTACAAATTTCTCTATATCAAAAATATGCATCAAAAAGTCAATAATTCAAAACTAGGGACTACAAATTTCACTATATCAAAAATATGCATCAAAAAGTCAATAATTCAAAACTAGGGGCTACAAATTTCTCTATATCAAAAATATGCATCAAAAGTCAATAATTCAAAACTAGGGACTACAAATTTCACTATATCAAAAATATGCATCAAAAAGTCAATAATTCAAAACTAGGGCCTACAAATTTCACTATATCAAAAATATGCATCAAAAAGTCAATAATTCAAAACTAGGGACTACAAATTTCTCTATATCAAAAATATGCATCAAAAAGTCAATAATTCAAAACTAAGGACTACAAATTTCACTATATCAAAAATATGCATCAAAAAGTCAATAATTCAAAACTATGGACTACAAATTTCACTATATCAAAAATATGCATCAAAAAGTCAATAATTCAAAACTAGGGACTACAAATTTCACTATATCAAAAATATGCATCAAAAAGTCAATAATTCAAAACTAGGGACTACAAATTTCACTATATCAAAAATATGCATCAAAAAGTCAATAATTCAAAACTAGGGACTACAAATTTCTCTATATCAAAAAGATGCATCAAAAAGTCAATAATTCAAAACTAGGGACTACAAATTTCACTATATCAAAAATATGCATCAGAAAGTCAATAATTCAAACCTAGGGACTACAAATTTCACTATATCAAAAATATGCATCAAAAAGTCAATAATTCAAAACTAGGGACTACAAATTTCTCTATATCAAAAATATGCATCAAAAAGTCAATAATTCAAAACTATGGACTACAAATTTCTCTATATCAAAAATATGCATCAAAAAGTCAATAATTCAAAACTAGGGACTACAAATTTCTCTATATCAAAAATATGCATCAAAAAGTCAATAATTCAAAACTAGGGCTCTACAAATTCTCTATATCAAAAATATGCATCAAAAAGTCAATAATTCAAAACTAGGGCCTACAAATTTCTCTATATCAAAAATATGCATCAAAAAGTCAATAATTCAAAACTAGGGACTACAAATTTCACTATATCAAAAATATGCATCAAAAAGTCAATAATTCAAAACTACGGACTACAAATTTCTCTATATCAAAATATGCACAAAAAAATAATTCAAAACTAGGGATACAAATCAAAAATATGCATCAAAAAGTCAATAATTCAAAACTAGGGACTACAAATTTCACTATATCAAAAATATGCATCAAAAAGTCAATAATTCAAAACGAGGGACTACAAATTTCTCTATATCAAAAATATGCATCAAAAGTCAATAATTCAAAACTAGGGACTACAAATTTCACTATATCAAAAATATGCATCAAAAAAGTCAATAATTCAAAACTAGGGACTACAAATTTCACTATATCAAAAATATGCATCAAAAGTCAATAATTCAAAACTTGGGACTACAAATTTCACTATATCAAAAATATGCATCAAAAAGTCAATAATTCAAAACTAGGGACTACAAATTTCAATATATGAAAAATATGCATCAAAAAGTCAATAATTCAAAACTAGGGACTACAAATTTCTCTCTATCAAAATATGCATCAAAAAGTCAATAATTCAAAACTAGGGACTACAAATTTCACTATATCAAAAATATGCATCAAAAAGTCAATAATTCAAAACTAGGGACTACAAATTTCACTATATCAAAAATTTGCATGAAAAAGTTAATAATTCAAAACTAGGGACTACAAATTTCTCTATATCAAAAATATGCATCAAAAAGTCAATAATTCAAAACTAGGGACTACAAATTTCTCTATATCAAAAATATGCATCAAAAAGTCAATAATTCAAAACTAGGGGCTACAAATTTCAATTTATCAAAATATGCATCAAAAAGTCAATAATTCAAAACTAGGGCTACAAATTTCTCTATATGAAAATATGCATCAAAAAGTCAATAATTCAAAACTAGGGACTACAAATTTCTCTATATCAAAAATATGCAACAAAAAGTCAATAATTCAAAACTAGGGACTACAAATTTCACTATATCAAAAATATGCATCAAAAAGTCAATAATTCAAAACTAGGGACTACAAATTTCACTATATCAAAAATATGCATCAAAAAGTCAATAATTCAAAACTAGGGACTACAAATTTCACTATATCAAAAATATGCATCAAAAAGTCAATAATTCAAAACTAGGGTCTACAAATTTCACTATATCAAAAATATGCATCAAAAAGTCAATAATTCAAAACTAGGGACTACAAATTTCACTATATCAAAAATATGCATCAAAAAGTCAATAATTCAAAACTAGGGACTACAAATTTCACTATATCAAAAATATGCATCAAAAGTCAATAATTCAAAACTTGGGACTACAAATTTCACTATATCAAAAATATGCATCAAAAAGTCAATAATTCAAAACTAGGGACTACAAATTTCAATATATGAAAAATATGCATCAAAAAGTCAATAATTCAAAACTAGGGACTACAAATTTCTCTCTATCAAAATATGCATCAAAAAGTTAATAATTCAAAACTAGGGACTACAAATTTCACTATATCAAAAATATGCATCAAAAAGTCAATAATTCAAAAGTAGGGTCTACAAATTTCAGTATATCAAAATATGCATCAAAAAGTCAATAATTCAAAACTAGGGACTACAAATTTCTCTATATCAAAAATATGCATCAAAAAGTCAATAATTCAAAACTAGGGACTACAAATTTCACTATATCAAAAATATGCATCAAACAGTCAATAATTCAAAACTAGGGACTACAAATTTCTCTATATCAAAAATATGCATCAAAAAGTCAATAATTCAAAACTATGGACTACAAATTTCTCTATATCAAAAATATGCATCAAAAAGTCAATAATTCAAAACTAGGGACTACAAATTTCTCTCTATCAAAAATATGCATCAAAAAGTCAATAATTCAAAACTAGGGCTACAAATTTCTCTATATGAAAAATATGCATCAAAAAGTCAATAATTCAAAACTAGGGACTACAAATTTCACTATATCAAAAATATGCATCAAAAAGTCAATAATTCAAAACTATGGACTACAAATTTCACTATATCAAAAATATGCATCAAAAAGTCAATAATTCAAAACTAGGGACTACAAATTTCACTATATCAAAAATATGCATCAAAAAGTCAATAATTTAAAACTAGGGCTACAAATTTCTCTATATCAAAAATATGCATCAAAAAGTCAATAATTCAAAACTAGGGACTACAAATTTCTCTATATCAAAAATATGCATCAAAAGTCAATAATTCAAAACTAGGGACTACAAATTTCACTATATCAAAAATATGCATCAAAAAGTCAATAATTCAAAACTAGGGACTACAAATTTCACTATATCAAAAATATGCATCAAAAAGTCAGTAATTCAAAACTAGGGACTACAAATTTCACTATATCAAAATATGCATCAAAAAGTCAATAATTCAAAACTAGGGACTACAAATTTCACTATATCAAAAATATGCATCAAAAGTCAGTAATTCAAAACTAGGGACTACAAATTTCACTATATCAAAAATATGCATCAAAAAGTCAATAATTCAAAACTAAGGACTACAAATTTCACTATATCAAAAATATGCATCAAAAAGTCAATAATTCAAAAGTAGGGACTACAAATTTCTCTATATCAAAAATATGCATCAAAAAGTCAATAATTCAAAACTAAGGACTACAAATTTCACTATATCAAAAATATGCATCAAAAAGTCAATAATTCAAAAGTAGGGACTACAAATTTCTCTATATCAAAAATATGCATCAAAAAGTCAATAATTCAAAACTAAGGACTACAAATTTCTCCATATCAAAAATATGCATCAAAAAGTCAATAATTCAAAACTAGGGACTACAAATTTCTCTATATCAAAAATATGCATCAAAAAGTCAATAATTCAAAACTAGGGCCTACAAATATCTCTATATCAAAAATATGCATCAAAAAGTCAATAATTCAAAACTAGGGACTACAAATTTCACTATATCAAAAATATGCATCAAAAAGTCAATAATTCAAAACTACGGACTACAAATTTCTCTATATCAAAAATATGCATCAAAAAGTCAATAATTCAAAACTAGGGACTACAAATTTCACTATATCAAAAATATGCATCAAAAAGTCAATAATTCAAAACTAGGGACTACAAATTTCACTATATCAAAAATATGCATCAAAAAGTCAATAATTCAAAACGAGGGACTACAAATTTCACTATATCAAAAATATGCATCAAAAAGTCAATAATTCAAAACTAGGGACTACAAATTTCACTATATCAAAAATATGCATCAAAAAGTCAATAATTCAAAACTAGGGACTACAAATTTCACTATATCAAAAATATGCATCAAAAAGTCAATAATTCAAAACTTGGGACTACAAATTTCACTATATCAAAAATATGCATCAAAAAGTCAATAATTCAAAACTAGGGACTACAAATTTCAATATATGAAAAATATGCATCAAAAAGTCAATAATTCAAAACTAGGGACTACAAATTTCTCTCTATCAAAATATGCATCAAAAAGTCAATAATTCAAAACTAGGGACTACAAATTTCACTATATCAAAAATATGCATCAAAAAGTCAATAATTCAAAACTAGGGACTACAAATTTCACTATATCAAAAATATGCATCAAAAAGTTAATAATTCAAAACTAGGGACTACAAATTTCTCTATATCAAAAATATGCATCAAAAGTCAATAATTCAAAACTAGGGACTACAAATTTCTCTATATCAAAAATATGCATCAAAAAGTCAATAATTCAAAACTAGGGCTACAAATTTCAATTTATCAAAAATATGCATCAAAAAGTCAATAATTCAAAACTAGGGCTACAAATTTCTCTATATGAAAAATATGCATCAAAAAGTCAATAATTCAAAACTAGGGACTACAAATTTCTCTATATCAAAAATATGCATCAAAAAGTCAATAATTCAAAACTAGGGACTACAAATTTCACTATATCAAAAATATGCATCAAAAAGTCAATAATTCAAAACTAGGGGCTACAAATTTCACTATATCAAAAATATGCATCAAAAAGTCAATAATTCAAAACTAGGGACTACAAATTTCACTATATCAAAAATATGCATCAAAAAGTCAATAATTCAAAACATGGGACTACAAATTTCACTATATCAAAAATATGCATCAAAAAGTCAATAATTCAAAACTAGGGTCTACAAATTTCACTATATCAAAAATATGCATCAAAAAGTCAATAATTCAAAACTAGGGACTACAAATTTCACTATATCAAAAATATGCATCAAAAAGTCAATAATTCAAAACTAGGGACTACAAATTTCACTATATCAAAAATATGCATCAAAAAGTCAATAATTCAAAACTAGGGACTACAAATTTCACTATATCAAAAATATGCATCAAAAAGTCAATAATTCAAAACTTGGGACTACAAATTTCACTATATCAAAAATATGCATCAAAAAGTCAATAATTCAAAACTAGGGACTACAAATTTCAATATATGAAAAATATGCATCAAAAAGTCAATAATTCAAAACTAGGGACTACAAATTTCTCTCTATCAAAATATGCATCAAAAGTTAATAATTCAAAACTAGGGACTACAAATTTCTCTATATCAAAAATATGCATCAAAAAGTCAATAATTCAAAACTAGGGACTACAAATTTCACTATATCAAAAATATGCATCAAAAAGTCAATAATTCAAAACTAGGGGCTACAAATTTCTCTATATCAAAAATATGCATCAAAAGTCAATAATTCAAAACTAGGGACTACAAATTTCTCTATATCAAAAATATGCATCAAAAAGTCAATAATTCAAAACTAGGGACTACAAATTTCACTATATCAAAAATATGCATCAAAAAGTCAATAATTCAAAACTAGGGACTACAAATTTCACTATATCAAAAATATGCATCAAAAAGTCAATAATTCAAAACTAGGGACTACAAATTTCTATATCAAAAATATGCATCAAAAAGTCAATAATTCAAAACTAGGGCCTACAAATTTCACTATATCAAAAATATGCATCAAAAAGTCAATAATTCAAAACTAGGGACTACAAATTTCTCTATATCAAAAATATGCATCAAAAAGTCAATAATTCAAAACTAAGGACTACAAATTTCACTATATCAAAAATATGCATCAAAAGTCAATAATTCAAAACTATGGACTACAAATTTCACTATATCAAAAATATGCATCAAAAAGTCAATAATTCAAAACTAGGGACTACAAATTTCACTATATCAAAAATATGCATCAAAAAGTCAATAATTCAAAACTAGGGACTACAAATTTCACTATATTAAAAATATGCATCATCAAAAAGTCAATAATTCAAAACTAGGGACTACAAATTTCTCTATATCAAAAATATGCATCAAAAAGTCAATAATTCAAAACTAGGGACTACAAATTTCACTATATCAAAAATATGCATCAAAAAGTCAATAATTCAAACCTAGGGACTACAAATTTCACTATATCAAAAATATGCATCAAAAGTCAATAATTCAAAACTAGGGACTACAAATTTCTCTATATCAAAAATATACATCAAAAAGTCAATAATTCAAAACTATGGACTACAAATTTCTCTATATCAAAAATATGCATCAAAAAGTCAATAATTCAAAACTAGGGACTACAAATTTCTCTATATCAAAAATATGCATCAAAAAGTCAATAATTCAAAACTAGGGCCTACAAATTTCTCTATATCAAAAATATGCATCAAAAAGTCAATAATTCAAAACTAGGGCCTACAAATTTCTCTATATCAAAAATATGCATCAAAAAGTCAATAATTCAAAACTAGGGACTACAAATTTCACTATATCAAAAATATACAAAAAAAAGTCAATAATTCAAAAGTAGGGACTACAAATTTCTCTATATCAAAAATATGCATCAAAAAGTCAATAATTCAAAACTAGGGACTACAAATTTCACTATATCAAAAATATGCATCAAAAAGTCAATAATTCAAAACTAAGGACTACAAATTTCACTATATCAAAAATATGCATCAAAAAGTCAATAATTCAAAAGTAGGGACTACAAATTTCTCTATATCAAAAATATGCATCAAAACGTCAATAATTCAAAACTAAGGACTACAAATTTCTCCATATCAAAAATATGCATCAAAAAGTCAATAATTCAAAACTAGGGCTACAAATTTCTCTATATCAAAAATATGCATCAAAAAGTCAATAATTCAAAACTAGGGCCTACAAATTCTCTATATCAAAAATATGCATCAAAAAGTCAATAATTCAAAACTAAGGACTACAAATTTCACTATATCAAAAATATGCATCAAAAAGTCAATAATTCAAAACTACGGACTACAAATTTCTCTATATCAAAAATATGCATCAAAAAGTCAATAATTCAAAACTAGGGACTACAAATTTCACTATATCAAAAATATGCATCAAAAAGTCAATAATTCAAAACTAGGGACTACAAATTTCACTATATCAAAAATATGCATCAAAAAGTCAATAATTCAAAACGAGGGACTACAAATTTCACTATATCAAAAATATGCATCAAAAAGTCAATAATTCAAAACTAGGGACTACAAATTTCACTATATCAAAAATATGCATCAAAAAGTCAATAATTCAAAACTAGGGACTACAAATTTCACTATATCAAAAATATGCATCAAAAAGTCAATAATTCAAAACTTGGGACTACAAATTTCACTATATCAAAAATATGCATCAAAAAGTCAATAATTCAAAACTAGGGACTACAAATTTCAATATATGAAAATATGCATCAAAAAGTCAATAATTCAAAACTAGGGACTACAAATTCACTATATCAAAATATGCATCAAAAAGTCAATAATTCAAAACTAGGGACTAAAAATTTCACTATATCAAAAATATGCATCAAAAAGTCAATAATTCAAAACTAGGGACTACAAATTTCACTATATCAAAATATGCATCAAAAAGTCAATAATTCAAAACTAGGGCTACAAATTTCTCTATATGAAAAATATGCATCAAAAAAGTCAATAATTCAAAACTAGGGACTACAAATTTCTCTATATCAAAAATATGCATCAAAAAGTCAATAATTCAAAACTAGGGACTACAAATTTCACTATATCAAAATATGCATCAAAAAGTCAATAATTCAAAACTAGGGACTACAAATTTCACTATATCAAAAATATGCATCAAAAAGTCAATAATTCAAAACATGGGACTACAAATTTCACTATATCAAAAATATGCATCAAAAAGTCAATAATTCAAAACTAGGGTCTACAAATTTCACTATATCAAAAATATGCATCAAAAAGTCAATAATTCAAAACTAGGGACTACAAATTTCACTATATCAAAAATATGCATCAAAAAGTCAATAATTCAAAACTAGGGACTACAAATTTCACTATATCAAAAATATGCATCAAAAAGTCAATAATTCAAAACTAGGGACTACAAATTTCACTATATCAAAAATATGCATCAAAAAGTCAATAATTCAAAACTTGGGACTACAAATTTCACTATATCAAAAATATGCATCAAAAAGTCAATAATTCAAAACTAGGGACTACAAATTTCAATATATGAAAAATATGCATCAAAAAGTCAATAATTCAAAACTAGGGACTACAAATTTCTCTCTATCAAAATATGCATCAAAAAGTCAATAATTCAAAACTAGGGACTACAAATTTCAATATATGAAAAATATGCATCAAAAGTTAATAATTCAAAACTAGGGACTACAAATTTCTATATCAAAAATATGCATCAAAAGTCAATAATTCAAAACTAGGGACTACAAATTTCACTATATCAAAAATATGCATCAAAATGTCAATAATTCAAAACTAGGGGCTACAAATTTCTCTATATCAAAAATATGCATCAAAAGTCAATAATTCAAAACTAGGGACTACAAATTTCTCTATATCAAAAATATGCATCAAAAAGTCAATAATTCAAAACTAGGGACTACAAATTTCACTATATCAAAAATATGCATCAAAAGTCAATAATTCAAAACTAGGGACTACAAATTTCACTATATCAAAATATGCATCAAAAGTCAATAATTCAAAACTAGGGACTACAAATTTCACTATATCAAAATATGCATCAAAAAGTCAATAATTCAAAACTAGGGACTACAAATTTCTCTATATCAAAAATATGCATCAAAAAGTCAATAATTCAAAACTAGGGCCTACAAATTTCACTATATCAAAAATATGCATCAAAAAGTCAATAATTCAAAACTAGGGACTACAAATTTCTCTATATCAAAATATGCATAAAAAAGTCAATAATTCAAAACTAAGGACTACAAATTTCACTATATCAAAAATATGCATCAAAAAGTCAATAATTCAAAACTATGGACTACAAATTTCACTATATCAAAAATATGCATCAAAAAGTCAATAATTCAAAACTAGGGACTACAAATTTCACTATATCAAAAATATGCATCAAAAAGTCAATAATTCAAAACTATGGACTACAAATTTCTCTATATCAAAAATATGCATCAAAAAGTCAATAATTCAAAACTAGGGCCTACAAATTTCACTATATCAAAAATATGCATCAAAAAGTCAATAATTCAAAACTAGGGACTACAAATTTCTCTATATCAAAAAATATGCATCAAAAAGTCAATAATTCAAAACTAAGGACTACAAATTTCACTATATCAAAAATATGCATCAAAAAGTCAATAATTCAAAACTATGGACTACAAATTTCACTATATCAAAAATATGCATCAAAAGTCAATAATTCAAAACTAGGGACTACAAATTTCACTATATCAAAAATATGCATCAAAAAGTCAATAATTCAAAACTAGGGACTACAAATTTCTCTATATCAAAAATATGCATCAAAAAGTCAATAATTCAAAACTAGGGACTACAAATTTCACTATATCAAAAATATGCATCAAAAAGTCAATAATTCAAACCTAGGGACTACAAATTTCACTATATCAAAAATATGCATCAAAAAGTCAATAATTCAAAACTAGGGACTACAAATTTCTCTATATCAAAAAATATGCATCAAAAGTCAATAATTCAAAACTATGGACTACAAATTTCTATATCAAAAATATGCATCAAAAAGTCAATAATTCAAAACTATGGACTACAAATTTCTCTATATCAAAAATATGCATCAAAAAGTCAATAATTCAAAACTAGGGACTACAAATTTCTCTATATCAAAAATATGCATCAAAAAGTCAATAATTCAAAACTAGGGCCTACAAATTTCTCTATATCAAAATATGCATCAAAAAGTCAATAATTCAAAACTAGGGCCTACAAATTTTCTATATCAAAATATGCATCAAAAAGTCAATAATTCAAAACTAGGGACTACAAATTTCACTATATCAAAAATATGCATCAAAAAGTCAATAATTCAAAACTACGGACTACAAATTTCTCTATATCAAAAAATATGCATCAAAAAGTCAATAATTCAAAACTAGGAACTACAAATTTCACTATATCAAAAATATGCATCAAAAAGTCAATAATTCAAAACTACGGACTACAAATTTTCTATATCAAAAATATGCATCAAAAAGTCAATAATTCAAAACTAGGGACTACAAATTTCACTATATCAAAAATATGCATCAAAAAGTCAATAATTCAAAACTAGGGACTACAAATTTCACTATATCAAAAATATGCATCAAAAAGTCAATAATTCAAAACGAGGGACTACAAATTTCACTATATCAAAAATATGCATCAAAAAGTCAATAATTCAAAACTAGGGACTACAAATTTCACTATATCAAAAATATGCATCAAAAAGTCAATAATTCAAAACTAGGGACTACAAATTTCACTATATCAAAAATATGCATCAAAAAGTCAATAATTCAAAACTTGGGACTACAAATTTCACTATATCAAAAATATGCATCAAAAAGTCAATAATTCAAAACTAGGGACTACAAATTTCAATATATGAAAAATATGCATCAAAAAGTCAATAATTCAAAACTAGGGACTACAAATTTCTCTCTATCAAAATATGCATCAAAAAGTCAATAATTCAAAACTAGGGACTACAAATTTCACTATATCAAAAATATGCATCAAAAAGTCAATAATTCAAAACTAGGGACTACAAATTTCACTATATCAAAATATGCATCAAAAAGTCAATAATTCAAAACTAGGCTACAAATTCTCTATATGAAAAATATGCATCAAAAAGTCAATAATTCAAAACTAGGGACTACAAATTTCTATATCAAAAATATGCATCAAAAAGTCAATAATTCAAAACTAGGGACTACAATTTCACTATATCAAAAATATGCATCAAAAAGTCAATAATTCAAAACTAGGGACTACAAATTTCACTATATCAAAAAATATGCATCAAAAAGTCAATAATTCAAAACATGGGACTACAAATTTCACTATATCAAAAATATGCATCAAAAAGTCAATAATTCAAAACTAGGGTCTACAAATTTCACTATATCAAAAATATGCATCAAAAAGTCAATAATTCAAAACTAGGGACTACAAATTTCACTATATCAAAAATATGCATCAAAAGTCAATAATTCAAAACTAGGGACTACAAATTTCACTATATCAAAAATATGCATCAAAAGTCAATAATTCAAAACTAGGGACTACAAATTTCACTATATCAAAAATATGCATCAAAAAGTCAATAATTCAAAACTTGGGACTACAAATTTCACTATATCAAAAATATGCATCAAAAAGTCAATAATTCAAAACTAGGGCCTACAAATTTCACTATATCAAAAATATGCATCAAAAAGTCAATAATTCAAAACTAGGGACTACAAATTTCTCTATATCAAAAATATGCATCAAAAAGTCAATAATTCAAAACTAAGGACTACAAATTTCACTATATCAAAAATATGCATCAAAAAGTCAATAATTCAAAACTATGGACTACAAATTTCACTATATCAAAAATATGCATCAAAAAGTCAATAATTCAAAACTAGGGACTACAAATTTCACTATATCAAAAATATGCATCAAAAGTCAATAATTCAAAACTATGGACTACAAATTTCTCTCTATCAAAATATGCATCAAAAAGTCAATAATTCAAAACTAGGGCCTACAAATTTCACTATATCAAAAATATGCATCAAAAAGTCAATAATTCAAAACTAGGGACTACAAATTTCTCTATATCAAAAATATGCATCAAAAAGTCAATAATTCAAAACTAAGGACTACAAATTTCACTATATCAAAAATATGCATCAAAAAGTCAATAATTCAAAACTATGGACTACAAATTTCACTATATCAAAAATATGCATCAAAAAGTCAATAATTCAAAACTAGGGACTACAAATTTCACTATATCAAAAATATGCATCAAAAGTCAATAATTCAAAACTAGGGACTACAAATTTCTATATCAAAAATATGCATCAAAAGTCAATAATTCAAAACTAGGGACTACAAATTTCACTATATCAAAAATATGCATCAAAAAGTCAATAATTCAAACCTAGGGACTACAAATTTCACTATATCAAAAATATGCATCAAAAAGTCAATAATTCAAAACTAGGTACTACAAATTTCTCTATATCAAAAATATGCATCAAAAGTCAATAATTCAAAACTATGGACTACAAATTTCTCTATATCAAAAATATGCATCAAAAGTCAATAATTCAAAACTATGGACTACAAATTTCTCTATATCAAAAATATGCATCAAAAAAGTCAATAATTCAAAACTAGGGACTACAAATTTTCTATATCAAAAAATATGCATCAAAAAGTCAATAAATCAAAACTAGGGCCTACAAATTTACTCTATATCAAAAATATGCATCAAAAAGTCAATAATTCAAAACTAGGGCCTACAAATTTCTCTATATCAAAAATATGCATCAAAAAGTCAATAATTCAAAACTAGGGACTACAAATTTCACTATATCAAAAATATGCATCAAAAGTCAATAATTCAAAACTACGGACTACAAATTTCTCTATATCAAAAATATGCATCAAAACAATAATTCAAAACTAGGGACTACAAATTTCTATATCAAAAATATGCATCAAAAAGTCAATAATTCAAAACTAGGGACTACAAATTTCACTATATCAAAAATATGCATCAAAAAGTCAATAATTCAAAACGAGGGACTACAAATTTCACTATATCAAAATATGCATCAAAAAGTCAATAATTCAAAACTAGGGACTACAAATTTCACTATATCAAAAATATGCATCAAAAAAGTCAATAATTCAAAACTAGGGTCTACAAATTTCACTATATCAAAATATGCATCAAAAGTCAATAATTCAAAACTAGGGACTACAAATTTCACTATATCAAAAATATGCATCAAAAAGTCAATAATCCAATACTAGGTACTACAAATTTCACTATATCAAAAATATGCATCAAAAAGTCAATAATTCAAAACTAGGGACTACAAATTTCACTATATCAAAAATAT
Source organism: Amphiura filiformis (assembly GCF_039555335.1). Classification (NCBI taxonomy): domain Eukaryota; kingdom Metazoa; phylum Echinodermata; class Ophiuroidea; order Amphilepidida; family Amphiuridae; genus Amphiura; species Amphiura filiformis. The sequence goes on along the minus strand of NC_092629.1, from coordinate 53,656,952 downwards.
GCATCAAAAAGTCAATAATTCAAAACTTGGGACTACAAATTTCACTATATCAAAAATATGCATCAAAAAGTCAATAATTCAAAACTAGGGACTACAAATTTCAATATATGAAAAATATGCATCAAAAAGTCAATAATTCAAAACTAGGGACTACAAATTTCTCTCTATCAAAATATGCATCAAAAAGTTAATAATTCAAAACTAGGGACTACAAATTTCTCTATATCAAAAATATGCATCAAAAAGTCAATAATTCAAAACTAGGGACTACAAATTTCACTATATCAAAAATATGCATCAAAAAGTCAATAATTCAAAACTAGGGGCTACAAATTTCTCTATATCAAAATATGCATCAAAAGTCAATAATTCAAAACTAGGGACTACAAATTTCTCTATATCAAAAATATGCATCAAAAAGTCAATAATTCAAAACTAGGGACTACAAATTTCACTATATCAAAATATGCATCAAAAGTCAATAATTCAAAACTAGGGACTATAAATTTCACTATATCAAAAATATGCATCAAAAAGTCAATAATTCAAAACTAGGGACTACAAATTTCACTATATCAAAAAATATGCATCAAAAAGTCAATAATTCAAAACTAGGGACTACAAATTTCTCTATATCAAAAATATGCATCAAAAAGTCAATAATTCAAAACTAGGGCCTACAAATTTCACTATATCAAAAATATGCATCAAAAAGTCAATAATTCAAAACTAGGGACTACAAATTTCTCTATATCAAAAATATGCATCAAAAAGTCAATAATTCAAAACTAAGGACTACAAATTTCACTATATCAAAAATATGCATCAAAAGTCAATAATTCAAAACTATGGACTACAAATTTCACTATATCAAAAATATGCATCAAAAAGTCAATAATTCAAAACTAGGGACTACAAATTTCACTATATCAAAAATATGCATCAAAAAGTCAATAATTCAAAACTAGGGACTACAAATTTCACTATATCAAAAATATGCATCAAAAAGTCAATAATTCAAAACTAGGGACTACAAATTTCTCTATATGAAAAATATGCATCAAAAAGTCAATAATTCAAAACTAGGGGCTACAAATTTCACTATATCAAAAATATGCATCAAAAAGTCAATAATTCAAACCTAGGGACTACAAATTTCACTATATCAAAAAATATGCATCAAAAAGTCAATAATTCAAAACTAGGGACTACAAATTTCACTATATCAAAAATATGCATCAAAAAGTCAATAATTCAAAACTATGGACTACAAATTTCTCTATATCAAAAATATGCATCAAAAAGTCAATAATTCAAAACTAGGGACTACAAATTTCACTATATCAAAAATATGCATCAAAAAGTCAATAATTCAAAACTAGGGCCTACAAATTTCACTATATCAAAAATATGCATCAAAAAGTCAATAAATCAAAACTAGGGACTACAAATTTCACTATATCAAAAATATGCATCAAAAAGTCAATAATTCAAAACTATGGACTACAAATTTCTCTATATCAAAAATATGCATCGAAAAGTCAATAATTCAAAACTAGGGACTGCAAATTTCACTATATCAAAAATATGCATCAAAAAGTCAATAATTCAAAACTAGGGACTACAAATTTCTCTATATCAAAAATATGCATCAAAAAAGTCAATAATTCAAAACTAGGGCTACAAATTTCTCTATATCAAAAATATGCATCAAAAAGTCAATAATTCAAAACTAGGGACTACAAATTTCTCTATATCAAAAATATGCATCAAAAAGTCAATAATTCAAAACTAGGGACTACAAATTTCACTATATCAAAATATGCATCAAAAAGTCAATAATTCAAAACTAGGGACTACAAATTTCACTATATCAAAATATGCATCAAAAGTTAATAATTCAAAACTAGGGACTACAAATTTCTCTATGTCAAAAATATGCATCAAAAAAAGTCAATAATTCAAAACTAGGGACTACAAATTTCTCTATGTCAAAAATATGCATCAAAAAGTCAATAATTCAAAACTAGGGACTACAAATTTCACTATATCAAAAATATGCATCAAAAAGTCAATAATTCAAAACTAGGGACTACAAATTTCTATATCAAAAATATGCATCAAAAGTCAATAATTCAAAACTAGGGACTACAAATTTCACTATGTCAAAAATATGCATCAAAAAAGTCAATAATTCAAAACTAGGGACTACAAATTTCTCTATATCAAAAATATGCATCAAAAAGTCAATAATTCAAAACTAGGGACTACAAATTTCTCTATGTCAAAAATATGCATCAAAAGTCAATAATTCAAAACTAGGGACTACAAATTTCTCTATATCAAAAATATGCATCAAAAAGGCAATAATTCAAAACTAGGGACTACAAATTTCACTATATCAAAAATATGCATCAAAAAGTCAATAATTCAAAACTAGGGACTACAAATTTCACTAAATCAAAAATATGCATCAAAAAGTCAATAACTCAAAACTAGGGACTACAAATTTCTCTATATCAAAAATATGCATCAAAAGGCAATAATTCAAAACTAGGGACTACAAATTTCACTATATCAAAAATATGCATCAAAAAGTCAATAATTCAAAACTAGGGACTACAAATTTCACTAAATGAAAAATATGCATCAAAAAGTCAATAATTCAAAACTAGGGACTACAAATTTCACTAAATGAAAAATATGCATCAAAAAGTCAATAACTCAAAACTAGGGACTACAAATTTCTCTATATCAAAAATATGCATCAAAAAGGCAATAATTCAAAACTAGGGACTACAAATTTCACTATATCAAAAATATGCATCAAAAAGTCAATAATTCAAAACTAGGGACTACAAATTTCTCTATATCAAAAATATGCATCAAAAAGTCAATAATTCAAAACTATGGACTACAAATTTCACTATATCAAAAATATGCATCAAAAAGTCAATAATTCAAAACTAGGGACTACAAATTTCTCTATATCAAAAATATGCATCAAAAAATCAATAATTCAAAACTAGGGACTACAAATTTTTCTATATCAAAAATATGCATCAAAAATTCAATAATTCAAAACTAGAGACTACAAATTTCACTATATCAAAAATATGCATCAAAAAGTCAATAATTCAAAACTAGGGACTACAAATTTCTCTATATCAAAATATGCATCAAAAAGTCAACAATTCAAAACTAGGGACTACAAATTTCTCTATATCAAAAATATGCATCAAAAAGTCAATAATTCAAAACTAGGGTCAATAACTCAAAACTAGGGACTACAAATTTCACTCTATCAAAATAAGCATAAAAAGTCATAATTCAAAACTAGGGACTACAAATTTCACTATATCAAAAATATGCATCAAAAAGTCAATAATTCAAAACTAGGGACTACAAATTTCACTATATCAAAAATATGCATCAAAAAGTCAATAATTCAAAACTAGGGACTACAAATTTCTCTATATCAAAAATATGCATCAAAAAGTCAATAATTCAAAACTAAGGACTACAAATTTCACTATATCAAAAATATGCATCAAAAAGTCAATAATTCAAAACTAGGGACTACAAATTTCACTATATCAAAAATATGCATCAAAAATTCAATAATTCAAAACTAGGGACTACAAATTTCTCTATATCAAAAATATGCATCAAAAAGTCAATAATTCAAAACTAGGGACTACAAATTTCACTATATCAAAAATATGCATCAAAAATTCAATAATTCAAAACTAGGGACTACAAATTTCACTAAATCAAAAATATGCATCAAAAAGTCAATAATTCAAAACTAGGGACTACAAATTTCACTATATCAAAAATATGCATCAAAAAGTCAATAATTCAAAACTAGGGACTACAAATTTCACTAAATCAAAAATATGCATCAAAAGTCAATAATTCAAAACTAGGGACTACAAATTTCTCTATATCAAAAATATGCATCAAAAGGCAATAATTCAAAACTAGGGACTACAAATTTCACTGTATCAAAAATATGCATCAAAAAGTCAATAATTCAAAACTAGGGACTGCAAATTTCTCTATATCAAAAATATGCATCAAAAAGTCAATAATTCAAAACTAGGGACTACAAATTTCACTATATCAAAAATATGCATCAAAAAGTCAATAATTCAAAACTAGGGACTACAAATTTCACTATATCAAAAATATGCATCAAAAAGTCAATAATTCAAAACTAGGGACTACAAATTTCACTATATCAAAAATATGCATCAAAAAGTCAATAATTCAAAACTAGGGACTACAAATCTCTCTATATCAAAAATATGCATCAAAAAGTCAATAATTCAAAACTATGGACTACAAATTTCTCTATATCAAAAATATGCATCAAAAAGTCAATAATTCAAAACTACGGACTACAAATTTCTCTATATCAAAAATATGCATCAAAAAGTCAATAATTCAAAACTAGGGACTACAAATTTCACTAAATCAAAAATATGCATCAAAACGTCAATAATTCAAAACTAGGGACTACAAATTTCACTAAATCAAAATATGCATCAAAAGTCAATAATTCAAAACTAAGGACTACAAATTTCACTATAATCAAAAATATGCATCAAAAAGTCAATAATTCAAAACTAGGGACTACAAATTTCACTAAATCAAAAATATGCATCAAAAGTCAATAATTCAAAACTAGGGACTACAAATTTCACTAAATCAAAAATATGCATCAAAAAGTCAATAATTCAAAACTATGGACTACAAATTTCACTATATCAAAAATATGCATGAAAAAGTCAATAATTCAAAACTAAGGACTACAAATTTCACTATATCAAAAATATGCATCAAAAAGTCAATAATTCAAAACTAGGAATACAAATTTCTCTATATCAAAAATATGCATCAAAAAGTCAATAATTCAAAACTAGGGACTACAAATTTTCTATATCAAAAATATGCATCAAAAAAAGTCAATAATTCAAAACTAGGGACTACAAATTTCACTATATCAAAAATATGCATCAAAAGTCAATAATTCAAAACTAGGGACTACAAATTTCTCTATATCAAAAATATGCATCAAAAGTCAATAATTCAAAACTAAGGACTACAAATTTCACTATATCAAAAATATGCATCAAAAAGTCAATAATTCAAAACTAGGGACTACAAATTTCACTATATCAAATAATTCAAAACTAGGAACTACAAATTTCACTATATCAAAAATATGCATCAAAAAGTCAATAATTCAAAACTAGGGTCTACAAATTTCACTATATCAAAAATATGCATCAAAAAGTCAATAATTCAAAACTAGGGACTACAAATTGCACTATATCAAAAAATATGCATCAAAAAGTCAATAATTCAAAACTAGGGAATACAAATTTCACTATATTAAAAATATGCATCAAAAAGTCAATAATTCAAAACTAGTGACTACTAATTTCTCTATATCAAAAATATGCATCAAAAAGTCAATAATTCAAAACTAGGGACTACAAATTTCACTTTTTCAAAAATATGCATCAAAAAGTCAATAATTCAAAACTAGAGACTACAAATTTCACTAAATCAAAAATATGCATCAAAAGTCAATAATTCAAAACTAGGGACTACAAATTTCACTAAATCAAAAATATGCATCAAAAAAGTCAATAATTCAAAACTATGGACTACAAATTTCACTATATCAAAAATATGCATCAAAAAGTCAATAATTCAAAACTAAGGACTACAAATTTCACTATATCTATATCAAAACTATGCACACTATATCAAAAATATGCATCAAAAAGTCAATAATTCAAAACTAGGGACTACAAATTTTCTATATCAAAAATATGCATCAAAAAGTCAATAATTCAAAACTAGGGACTACAAATTTCACTATATCAAAAATATGCATCAAAAGTCAATAATTCAAAACTAGGGACTACAAATTTCACTATATCAAAAATATGCATCAAAAAGTCAATAATTCAAAACTAGCGACTACAAATTTCACTATATCAAAAATATGCATCAAAAAGTCAATAATTCAAAACTTGGGACTACAAATTTCACTATATCAAAAATATGCATCAAAAAGTCAATAATTCAAAACTAGGGACTACAAATTTCAATATATGAAAAATATGCATCAAAAAGTCAATAATTCAAAACTAGGGACTACAAATTTCTCTCTATCAAAAATATGCATCAAAAAGTTAATAATTCAAAACTAGGGACTACAAATTTCTCTATATCAAAAATATGCATCAAAAAGTCAATAATTCAAAACTAGGGACTACAAATTTCACTATATCAAAAATATGCATCAAAAAGTCAATAATTCAAAACTAGGGGCTACAAATTTCACTATATCAAAAATATGCATCAAAAGTTAATAATTCAAAACTAGGGACTACAAATTCTCTATATCAAAATATGCATCAAAAGTCAATAATTCAAAAACAAGGACTACAAATTTCACTATATCAAAAATATGCATCAAAAAGTCAATAATTCAAAACTAGGGACTACAAATTTCACTATATCAAAAATATGCATCAAAAGTCAATAATTCAAAACTAGGGACTACAAATTTCACTATATCAAAAATATGCATCAAAAAAGTCAATAATTCAAAACTAGGGACTACAAATTTCTCTATATCAAAAATATGCATCAAAAAGTCAATAATTCAAAACTAGGGCCTACAAATTTCACTATATCAAAAATATGCATCAAAAAGTCAATAATTCAAAACTAGGGACTACAAATTTCTCTATATCAAAAATATGCATCAAAAGTCAATAATTCAAAACTAAGGACTACAAATTTCACTATATCAAAATATGCATCAAAAAGTCAATAATTCAAAACTATGGACTACAAATTTCACTATATCAAAAATATGCATCAAAAAGTCAATAATTCAAAACTAGGGACTACAAATTTCACTATATCAAAAATATGCATCAAAAAGTCAATAATTCAAAACTAGGGACTACAAATTTCACTATATCAAAATATGCATCAAAAAGTCAATAATTCAAAACTAGGGACTACAAATTTCTCTATATCAAAAATATGCATCAAAAAGTCAATAATTCAAAACTAGGGACTACAAATTTCACTATATCAAAAATATGCATCAAAAAGTCAATAATTCAAACCTAGGGACTACAAATTTCACTATATCAAAAATATGCATCAAAAAGTCAATAATTCAAAACTAGGGACTACAAATTTCTATATCAAAAATATGCATCAAAAAGTCAATAATTCAAAACTATGGACTACAAATTTCTCTATATCAAAAATATGCATCAAAAAGTCAATAATTCAAAACTATGGACTACAAATTTCTCTATATCAAAAATATGCATCAAAAGTCAATAATTCAAAACTAGGGACTACAAATTTCTCTATATCAAAAATATGCATCAAAAGTCAATAATTCAAAACTAGGGCCTACAAATTCTCTATATCAAAAAATATGCATCAAAAAGTCAATAATTCAAAACTAGGGCCTACAAATTTTCTATATCAAAAAATATGCATCAAAAAAGTCAATAATTCAAAACTAGGGACTACAAATTTCACTATATCAAAAATATGCATCAAAAAGTCAATAATTCAAAACTACGGACTACAAATTTCTCTATATCAAAAATATGCATCAAAAAGTCAATAATTCAAAAACTAGGGACTACAAATTTCACTATATCAAAAATATGCATCAAAAAGTCAATAATTCAAAACTAGTAGGGACTACAAATTTCACTATATCAAAAATATGCATCAAAAAGTCAATAATTCAAAACGAGGGACTACAAATTTCACTATATCAAAAATATGCATCAAAAAGTCAATAATTCAAAACTAGGGACTACAAATTTCACTATATCAAAAATATGCATCAAAAGTCAATAATTCAAAACTAGGGACTACAAATTTCACTATATCAAAATATGCATCAAAAAGTTAATAATTCAAAACTAGGGACTACAAATTTCTCTATATCAAAAATATGCATCAAAAAGTCAATAATTCAAAACTATGGACTACAAATTTCTCTATATCAAAAATATGCATCAAAAGTCAATAATTCAAAACTAGGGACTACAAATTTCTCTATATCAAAAATATGCATCAAAAGTCAATAATTCAAAACTAGGGCCTACAAATTTCACTATATCAAAAATATGCATCAAAAAGTCAATAAATCAAAACTAGGGACTACAAATTTCACTATATCAAAAATATGCATCAAAAAGTCAATAATTCAAAACTATGGACTACAAATTTCTCTATATCAAAAATATGCATCAAAAAGTCAATAATTCAAAACTAGGGACTGCAAATTTCACTATATCAAAAACATGCATCAAAAAGTCAATAATTCAAAACTAGGGACTACAAATTTCTCTATATCAAAAATATGCATCAAAAAGTCAATAATTCAAAACTAGGGGCTACAAATTTCTCTATATCAAAAATATGCATCAAAAAGTCAATAATTCAAAACTAGGGACTACAAATTTCTCTATATCAAAAATATGCATCAAAAAGTCAATAATTCAAAACTAGGGACTACAAATTTCACTATATCAAAAATATGCATCAAAAAGTCAATAATTCAAAACTAGGGACTACAAATTTCACTATATCAAAAATATGCATCAAAAAGTTAATAATTCAAAACTAGGGACTACAAATTTCTCTATGTCAAAAATATGCATCAAAAAAGTCAATAATTCAAAACTAGGGACTACAAATTTCTCTATGTCAAAAATATGCATCAAAAGTCAATAATTCAAAACTAGGGACTACAAATTTCACTATATCAAAAATATGCATCAAAAAGTCAATAATTCAAAACTAGGGACTACAAATTTCTCTATATCAAAAATATGCATCAAAAAGTCAATAATTCAAAACTAGGGACTACAAATTTCACTATGTCAAAATATGCATCAAAAAGTCAATAATTCAAAACTAGGGACTACAAATTTCTCTATATCAAAAAAATATGCATCAAAAAAGTCAATAATTCAAAACTAGGGACTACAAATTTCTCTATGTCAAAAATATGCATCAAAAAGTCAATAATTCAAAACTAGGGACTACAAATTTCTCTATATCAAAAATATGCATCAAAAAGGCAATAATTCAAAACTAGGGACTACAAATTTCACTATATCAAAAATATGCATCAAAAAGTCAATAATTCAAAACTAGGGACTACAAATTTCACTAAATCAAAAATATGCATCAAAAAGTCAATAACTCAAAACTAGGGACTACAAATTTCTCTATATCAAAAATATGCATCAAAAGGCAATAATTCAAAACTAGGGACTACAAATTTCACTATATCAAAAATATGCATCAAAAAGTCAATAATTCAAAACTAGGGACTACAAATTTCACTAAATGAAAAATATGCATCAAAAAGTCAATAACTCAAAACTAGGGACTACAAATTTCTCTATATCAAAAATATGCATCAAAAAGGCAATAATTCAAAACTAGGGACTACAAATTTCACTATATCAAAAATATGCATCAAAAAGTCAATAATTCAAAACTAGGGACTACAAATTTCTCTATATCAAAAATATGCATCAAAAAGTCAATAATTCAAAACTAGGGACTACAAATTTCACTATATCAAAAATATGCATCAAAAGTCAATAATTCAAAACTAGGGACTACAAATTTCTCTATATCAAAAATATGCATCAAAAATCAATAATTCAAAACTAGGGACTACAAATTTTTTCTATATCAAAAATATGCATCAAAAATTCAATAATTCAAAACTAGAGACTACAAATTTCACTATATCAAAAATATGCATCAAAAAGTCAATAATTCAAAACTAGGGACTACAAATTTCTCTATATCAAAATATGCATCAAAAAGTCAACAATTCAAAACTAGGGACTACAAATTTCTCTATATCAAAAATATGCATCAAAAAGTCAATAATTCAAAACTAGGGACTACAAATTTCACTATATCAAAAATATGCATCAAAAAGTCAATAATTCAAAACTAGGGACTACAAATTTCACTCTATCAAAAATATGCATCAAAAAGTCAATAATTCAAAACTAGGGGACTACAAATTTCTCTATATCAAAAATATGCATCAAAAGTCAATAATTCAAAACTAGGGACTACAAATTTCACTATATCAAAAATATGCATCAAAAAGTCAATAATTCAAAACTAGGGACTACAAATTTCTATATCAAAAATATGCATCAAAAAGTCAATAATTCAAAACTAAGGACTACAAATTTCACTATATCAAAAATATGCATCAAAAAGTCAATAATTCAAAACTAGGGACTGCAAATTTCTCTATATCAAAAATATGCATCAAAAAGTCAATAATTCAAAACTAAGGACTACAAATTTCACTATATCAAAAATATGCATCAAAAAGTCAATAATTCAAAACTAGGGACTACAAATTTCACTATATCAAAAATATGCATCAAAAATTCAATAATTCAAAACTAGGGACTACAAATTTCACTAAATCAAAAATATGCATCAAAAAGTCAATAATTCAAAACTAGGGACTACAAATTTCACTATATCAAAAATATGCATCAAAAAGTCAATAATTCAAAACTAGGGACTACAAATTTCACTATATCAAAATATGCATCAAAAAGTCAATAATTCAAAACTAGGGACTACAAATTTCACTAAATCAAAAATATGCATCAAAAAGTCAATAATTCAAAACTAGGGACTACAAATTTCACTATATCAAAAATATGCATCAAAAAGTCAATAATTCAAACCTAGGGACTACAAATTTCACTATATCAAAAATATGCATCAAAAAGTCAATAATTCAAAACTAGGGACTACAAATTTCTCTATATCAAAAATATGCATCAAAAAGTCAATAATTCAAAACTATGGACTACAAATTTCTCTATATCAAAATATGCATCAAAAAGTCAATAATTCAAAACTAGGGACTACAAATTTCTCTATATCAAAAATATGCATCAAAAAGTCAATAATTCAAAACTAGGGCCTACAAATTTCACTATATCAAAAATATGCATCAAAAAGTCAATAAATCAAAACTAGGGACTACAAATTTCACTATATCAAAAATATGCATCAAAAGTCAATAATTCAAAACTATGGACTACAAATTTCTCTATATCAAAAATATGCATGGAAAAGTCAATATTTCAAAACTAGGGACTGCAAATTTCACTATATCAAAAATATGCATCAAAAAGTCAATAATTCAAAACTAGGGACTACAAATTTCTCTATATCAAAAATATGCATCAAAAAGTCAATAATTCAAAACTAGGGCTACAAATTTCTCTATATCAAAAATATGCATCAAAAAGTCAATAATTCAAAACTAGGGACTACAAATTTTCTATATCAAAAATATGCATCAAAAGTCAATAATTCAAAACTAGGACTACAAATTTCACTATATCAAAAATATGCATCAAAAAGTCAATAATTCAAAACTAGGGACTACAAATTTCACTATATCAAAAATATGCATCAAAAAGTCAATAATTCAAAACTAGGGACTACAAATTTCTCTATGTCAAAAATATGCATCAAAAAGTCAATAATTCAAAACTAGGGACTACAAATTTCTCTATGTCAAAAATATGCATCAAAAGTCAATAATTCAAAACTAGGGACTAAATTTCACTATATCAAAAATATGCATCAAAAAGTCAATAATTCAAAACTAGGGACTACAAATTTCTCTATATCAAAAATATGCATCAAAAGTCAATAATTCAAAACTAGGGACTACAAATTTCACTATGTCAAAAATATGCATCAAAAGTCAATAATTCAAAACTAGGGACTACAAATTTCTCTATATCAAAAATATGCATCAAAAAGTCAATAATTCAAAACTAGGGACTACAAATTTCTCTATGTCAAAAATATGCATCAAAAAGTCAATAATTCAAAACTAGGGACTACAAATTTCTCTATATCAAAAATATGCATCAAAAGGCAATAATTCAAAACTAGGGACTACAAATTTCACTATATCAAAAATATGCATCAAAAAGTCAATAATTCAAAACTAGGGACGACAAATTTCACTAAATCAAAAATATGCATCAAAAAGTCAATAACTCAAAACTAGGGACTACAAATTTCTCTATATCAAAAATATGCATCAAAAAGGCAATAATTCAAAACTAGGGACTACAAATTTCACTATATCAAAAATATGCATCAAAAAGTCAATAATTCAAAACTAGGGACTACAAATTTCACTAAATGAAAAAATATGCATCAAAAAGTCAATAACTCAAAACTAGGGACTACAAATTTCTCTATATCAAAAATATGCATCAAAAAGTCAATAATTCAAAACTAGGGACTACAAATTTCTCTATATCAAAAATATGCATCAAAAGTCAATAATTCAAAACTAGGGACTACAAATTTCTCTATATCAAAAATATGCATCAAAAAGTCAATAATTCAAAACTAGGGACTACAAATTTCACTATATCAAAATATGCATCAAAAAGTCAATAATTCAAAACTAGGGACTACAAATTTCTCTATATCAAAAATATGCATCAAAAAGTCAATAATTCAAAACTAGGGACTACAAATTTCACTATATCAAAATATGCATCAAAAAGTCAATAATTCAAAACTAGGGACTACAAATTTCTCTATATCAAAAATATGCATCAAAAATCAATAATTCAAAACTAGGGACTACAAATTTTTCTATATCAAAAATATGCATCAAAAATTCAATAATTCAAAACTAGAGACTACAAATTTCACTATATCAAAAATATGCATCAAAAAGTCAATAATTCAAAACTAGGGACTACAAATTCACTATATCAAAAATATGCATCAAAAATATGCATCAAAAAGTCAATAATTCAAAACTAGGGACTACAAATTTTCTATATCAAAAATATGCATCAAAAAGTCAATAATTCAAAACTAGGGACTACAAATTTCACTATATCAAAAATATGCATCAAAAAGTCAATAATTCAAAACTAGGGACTACAAATTTCACTCTATCAAAAATAAGCATAAAAAAGTCATAATTCAAAACTAGGGACTACAAATTTCACTATATCAAAAATATGCATCAAAAAGTCAATAATTCAAAACTAGGGACTACAAATTTCACTATATCAAAAATATGCATCAAAAGTCAATAATTCAAAACTAGGGACTACAAATTTCTATATCAAAAATATGCATCAAAAAGTCAATAATTCAAAACTAAGGACTACAAATTTCACTATATCAAAAATATGCATCAAAAAGTCAATAATTCAAAACTAGGGACTGCAAATTTCTCTATATCAAAATATGCATCAAAAAGTCAATAATTCAAAACTAAGGACTACAAATTTCACTATATCAAAAATATGCATCAAAAAGTCAATAATTCAAAACTAGGGACTACAAATTTCACTCAAACAAAAATACGGACTACAAATTTCACTAAATCAAAAATATGCATCAAAAAGTCAATAATTCAAAACTAGGGACTACAAATTTCACTATATCAAAAATATGCATCAAAAGTCAATAATTCAAAACTAGGGACTACAAATTTCACTATATCAAAAATATGCATCAAAAAGTCAATAATTCAAAACTAGGGACTACAAATTTCACTAAATCAAAAATATGCATCAAAAAGTCAATAATTCAAAACTAGGGACTACAAATTTCACTAAATCAAAATATGCATCAAAAAGTCAATAATTCAAAACTAGGGACTACAAATTTCACTAAATCAAAAATATGCATCAAAAAAGTCAATAATTCAAAACTAGGGAATACAAATTTCTCTATATCAAAATATGCATCAAAAGGCAATAATTCAAAACTAGGGACTACAAATTTCACTGTATCAAAAATATGCATCAAAAAGTCAATAATTCAAAACTAGGGACTGCAAATTTCTCTATATCAAAAATATGCATCAAAAAGTCAATAATTCAAAACTAGGGACTACAAATTTCACTATATCAAAAATATGCATCAAAAAGTCAATAATTCAAAACTAGGGACTACAAATTTCACTATATCAAAAAATATGCATCAAAAAGTCAATAATTCAAAACTAGGGACTACAAATTTCACTATATCAAAAATATGCATCAAAAAGTCAATAATTCAAAACTAGGGACTACAAATCTCTCTATATCAAAAATATGCATCAAAAAGTCAATAATTCAAAACTATGGACTACAAATTTCTCTATATCAAAAATATGCATCAAAAAGTCAATAATTCAAAACTATGGTCTACAAATTTCACTAAATCAAAAATATGCATCAAAAAGTCAATAATTCAAAACTAGGGACTACAAATTTCACTAAATCAAAAATATGCATCAAAACGTCAATAATTCAAAACTAGGGACTACAAATTTCACTAAATCAAAAATATGCATCAAAAAGTCAATAATTCAAAACTAAGGACTACAAATTTCACTAAATCAAAAATATGCATCAAAAAGTCAATAATTCAAAACTAGGGACTACAAATTTCACTAAATCAAAAATATGCATCAAAAAGTCAATAATTCAAAACTAGGGACTACAAATTTCACTAAATCAAAAATATGCATCAAAAAGTCAATAATTCAAAACTATGGACTACAAATTTCACTATATCAAAAATATGCATGAAAAAGTCAATAATTCAAAACTAAGGACTACAAATTTCACTATATCAAAAATATGCATCAAAAAGTCAATAATTCAAAACTAGGAATACAAATTTCTCTATATCAAAAAATATGCATCAAAAGGCAATAATTCAAAACTAGGGACTACAAATTTCTCTATATCAAAAATATGCATCAAAAAGTCAATAATTCAAAACTAGGGACTACAAATTGCACTATATCAAAAATATGCATCAAAAAGTCAATAATTCAAAACTAGGGACTACAAATTTCTCTATATCAAAAATATGCATCAAAAAGTCAATAATTCAAAACTAAGGACTACAAATTTCACTATATCAAAAATATGCATCAAAAAAAAGTCAATAATTCAAAACTAGGGACTACAAATTTCACTATATCAAAAATATGCATCAAAAAGTCAATAATTCAAAACTAGGAACTACAAATTTCACTATATCAAAAATATGCATCAAAAAGTCAATAATTCAAAACTAGGGTCTACAAATTTCACTATATCAAAAATATGCATCAAAAAGTCAATAATTCAAAACTAGGGACTACAAATTGCACTATATCAAAAATATGCATCAAAAAGTCAATAATTCAAAACTAGGAATACCAAATTTCACTATATTAAAAATATGCATCAAAAAGTCAATAATTCAAAACTAGTGACTACTAATTTCTCTATATCAAAAATATGCATCAAAAAAGTCAATAATTCAAAACTAGGGACTACAAATTTCACTTTTTTTCAAAAATATGCATCAAAAAGTCAATAATTCAAAACTAGAGACTACAAATTTCACTAAATCAAAAATATGCATCAAAAAGTCAATAATTCAAAACTAGGGACTACAAATTTCACTAAATCAAAAATATGCATCAAAAAGTCAATAATTCAAAACTATGGACTACAAATTTCTCTATATCAAAAATATGCATGAAAAAGTCAATAATTCAAAACTAAGGACTACAAATTTCACTATATCAAAATATGCATCAAAAAGTCAATAATTCAAAACTAGGAATACAAATTTCTCTATATCAAAATATGCATCAAAAGTCAATAATTCAAAACTAGGGACTACAAATTTCTCTATATCAAAAATATGCATCAAAAAGTCAATAATTCAAAACTAGGGACTACAAATTTCACTATATCAAAAATATGCATCAAAAAGTCAATAATTCAAAACTAGGGACTACAAATTTCACTAAATCAAAAATATGCATCAAAAAGTCAATAATTCAAAACTAGGGACTACAAATTTCTATATCAAAATATGCATCAAAAGTCAATAATTCAAAACTAGGGACTACAAATTTCACTATATCAAAAATATGCATCAAAAAGTCAATAATTCAAAACTAGGGACTACAAATTTCACTATATCAAAAATATGCATCAAAAAGTCAATAATTCAAAACTAGGGACTACAAATTTCACTATATCAAAAATATGCATCAAAAAGTCAATAATTCAAAACTTGGGACTACAAATTTCACTATATCAAAATATGCATCAAAAAAGTCAATAATTCAAAACTAGGGACTACAAATTTCAATATATGAAAATATGCATCAAAAAGTCAATAATTCAAAACTAGGGACTACAAATTTCTCTCTATCAAAAATATGCATCAAAAAGTCAATAATTCAAAACTAGGGACTACAAATTTTCTATATCAAAAATATGCATCAAAAAGTCAATAATTCAAAACTAGGGACTACAAATTTCACTATATCAAAAATATGCATCAAAAAGTCAATAATTCAAAACTAGGGCTACAAATTCTCTATATCAAAAATATGCATCAAAAGTCAATAATTCAAAACTAGGGACTACAAATTTCTCTATATCAAAAATATGCATCAAAAAGTCAATAATTCAAAACTAGGGACTACAAATTTCACTATATCAAAAATATGCATCAAAAAGTCAATAATTCAAAACTAGGGACTACAAATTTCACTATATCAAAAATATGCATCAAAAAGTCAATAATTCAAAACTAGGGACTACAAACTTCACTATATCAAAAATATGCATAAAAACGTCAATAATTCAAAACTCGGGACTACAAATTTCTCTATATCAAAAATATGCATCAAAAAGTCAATAATTCAAAACTAGGCCTACAAATTTCACTATATCAAAAATATGCATCAAAAAAAAGTCAATAATTCAAAACTAAGGACTACAAATTTCTCTATATCAAAAATATGCATCAAAAAGTCAATAATTCAAAACTAAGGACTACAAATTTCACTATATCAAAAATATGCATCAAAAAGTCAATAATTCAAAACTATGGACTACAAATTTCACTATATCAAAAATATGCATCAAAAAGTCAATAATTCAAAATTAAGGACTACAAATTTCACTATATCAAAAATATGCATCAAAAAGTCAATAATTCAAAACTAGGGACTACAAATTTCACTATATCAAAAATATGCATCAAAAAGTCAATAATTCAAAACTAGGGACTACAAATTCTATATCAAAATATGCATCAAAAAAGTCAATAATTCAAAACTAGGGACTACAAATTTCACTATATCAAAATATGCATCAAAAAGTCAATAATTCAAACCTAGGGACTACAAATTTCACTATATCAAAAATATGCATCAAAAAGTCAATAATTCAAAACTAGGGACTACAAATTTCTCTATATCAAAAATATGCATCAAAAAGTCAATAATTCAAAACTATGGACTACAAATTTCTCTATATCAAAAATATGCATCAAAAAGTCAATAATTCAAAACTATGGACTACAAATTTCTCTATATCAAAAATATGCATCAAAAAGTCAATAATTCAAAACTAGGGACTACAAATTTCTCTATATCAAAAATATGCATCAAAAAGTCAATAATTCAAAACTAGGTACTACAAATTTCTCTATATCAAAAATATGCATCAAAAAGTCAATAATTCAAAACTAGGGACTACAAATTTCTCTATATCAAAAATATGCATCAAAAAGTCAATAATTCAAAACTAGTGACTACTAATTTCTCTATATCAAAAATATGCATCAAAAAGTCAATAATTCAAAACTAGGGACTACAAATTTCACTTTTTCAAAAATATGCATCAAAAAGTCAATAATTCAAAACTAGAGACTACAAATTTCACTAAATCAAAAATATGCATCAAAAAGTCAATAATTCAAAACTAGGGACTACAAATTTCTCTAAATCAAAAATATGCATCAAAAAGTCAATAATTCAAAACTATGGACTACAAATTTCTCTATATCAAAAATATGCATGAAAAAAGTCAATAATTCAAAAACTAAGGACTACAAATTTCACTATATAAAAATATGCATCAAAAAGTCAATAATTCAAAACTAGGAATACAAATTTCTCTATATCAAAAATATGCATCAAAAAGTCAATAATTCAAAACTAGGGACTACAAATTTCTCTATATCAAAATATGCATCAAAAAAGTCAATAATTCAAAACTAGGGACTACAAATTTCACTATATCAAAAATATGCATCAAAAGTCAATAATTCAAAACTAGGGACTACAAATTTCACTAAATCAAAAATATGCATCAAAAAGTCAATAATTCAAAACTAGGGACTACTAATTTCTCTATATCAAAATCTGCATCAAAAACTGAATAATTCAAAACTAGGGACTACAAATTTCACTATATCAAAAATATGCATCAAAAAGTCAATAATTCAAAACTAGGGACTACAAATTTCACTATATCAAAAATATGCATCAAAAGTCAATAATTCAAAACTAGGGACTACAAATTTCACTATATCAAAAATATGCATCAAAAAGTCAATAATTCAAAACTTGGGACTACAAATTTCACTATATCAAAAATATGCATCAAAAAGTCAATAATTCAAAACTAGGGACTACAAATTTCAATATATGAAAAATATGCATCAAAAAGTCAATAATTCAAAACTAGGGACTACAAATTTCACTAAATCAAAAATATGCATCAAAAAGTCAATAATTCAAAACTATGGACTACAAATTTCTCTATATCAAAAATATGCATGAAAAAGTCAATAATTCAAAACTAAGGACTACAAATTTCACTATATCAAAAATATGCATCAAAAAGTCAATAATTCAAAACTAGGGAATACAAATTTCTCTATATCAAAAATATGCATCAAAAAGTCAATAATTCAAAACTAGGGACTACAAATTTCTCTATATCAAAAATATGCATCAAAAAGTCAATAATTCAAAACTAGGGACTACAAATTTCACTATATCAAAAATATGCATCAAAAAGTCAATAATTCAAAACTAGGGACTACAAATTTCACTAAATCAAAATATGCATCAAAAAAGTCAATAATTCAAAACTAGGGACTACAAATTTCTCTATATCAAAAATATGCATCAAAAAGTCAATAATTCAAAACTAGGGACTACAAATTTCACTATATCAAAAATATGCATCAAAAAGTCAATAATTCAAAACTAGGGACTACAAATTTCACTATATCAAAAATATGCATCAAAAAGTCAATAATTCAAAACTAGGGACTACAAATTTCACTATATCAAAAATATGCATCAAAAAAGTCAATAATTCAAAACTTGGGACTACAAATTTCACTATATCAAAAATATGCATCAAAAAGTCAATAATTCAAAACTAGGGACTACAAATTTCAATATATATGAAAAATATGCATCAAAAGTCAATAATTCAAAACTAGGACTACAAATTTCTCTATATCAAAAATATGCATCAAAAAGTTAATAATTCAAAACTAGGGACTACAAATTTCTCTATATCAAAAATATGCATCAAAAAGTCAATAATTCAAAACTAGGGACTACAAATTTCACTATATCAAAAATATGCATCAAAAAGTCAATAATTCAAAACTAGGGGCTACAAATTTCTCTATATCAAAAATATGCATCAAAAGTCAATAATTCAAAACTAGGGACTACAAATTTCTCTATATCAAAAATATGCATCAAAAAGTCAATAATTCAAAACTAGGGACTACAAATTTCACTATATCAAAAATATGCCATCAAAAGTCAATAATTCAAAACTAGGGACTACAAATTTCACTATATCAAAAATATGCATCAAAAAGTCAATAATTCAAAACTAGGGACTACAAACTTCACTATATCAAAAATATGCATCAAAAAGTCAATAATTCAAAACTAGGGACTACAAATTTCTCTATATCAAAAATATGCATCAAAAGTCAATAATTCAAAACTAGGGCCTACAAATTTCACTATATCAAAAATATGCATCAAAAAGTCAATAATTCAAAACTAGGGACTACAAATTTCTCTATATCAAAAATATGCATCAAAAAGTCAATAATTCAAAACTAAGGACTACAAATTTCACTATATCAAAAATATGCATCAAAAAGTCAATAATTCAAAACTATGGACTACAAATTTCACTATATCAAAATATGCATCAAAAAGTCAATAATTCAAAACTAGGGACTACAAATTTCACTATATCAAAAATATGCATCAAAAAGTCAATAATTCAAAACTAGGGACTACAAATTTCACTATATCAAAATATGCATCAAAAGTCAATAATTCAAAAACTAGGGACTACAAATTTCTCTATATCAAAAATATGCATCAAAAAGTCAATAATTCAAAACTAGGGACTACAAATTTCACTATATCAAAAATATGCATCAAAAAGTCAATAATTCAAACCTAGGGACTACAAATTTCACTATATCAAAAATATGCATCAAAAGTCAATAATTCAAAACTAGGGACTACAAATTTCTCTATATCAAAAATATGCATCAAAAAGTCAATAATTCAAAACTATGGACTACAAATTTCTCTATATCAAAAATATGCATCAAAAAGTCAATAATTCAAAACTATGGACTACAAATTTCTCTATATCAAAAATATGCATCAAAAAAGTCAATAATTCAAAACTAGGGACTACAAATTTCTCTATATCAAAAATATGCATCAAAAAGTCAATAATTCAAAACTAGGGGCTACAAATTTCTCTATATCAAAAATATGCATCAAAAAGTCAATAATTCAAAACTAGGGCCTACAAATTTCTCTATATCAAAAATATGCATCAAAAAGTCAATAATTCAAAACTAGTGACTACTAATTTCTCTATATCAAAAATATGCATCAAAAAGTCAATAATTCAAAACTAGGGACTACAAATTTCACTTTTTCAAAAATATGCATCAAAAAGTCAATAATTCAAAACTAGAGACTACAAATTTCACTAAATCAAAAATATGCATCAAAAAGTCAATAATTCAAAACTAGGGACTACAAATTTCACTAAATCAAAAATATGCATCAAAAAAGTCAATAATTCAAAACTATGGACTACAAATTTCTCTATAAAAAATATGCAAGAAAAAGTCAATAATTCAAAACTAAGGACTACAAATTTCACTATATCAAAATATGCATCAAAAAGTCAATAATTCAAAACTAGGGGACTACAAATTTCTCTATATCAAAAATATGCATCAAAAGTCAATAATTCAAAACTAGGGACTACAAATTTCTCTATATCAAAAATATGCATCAAAAGTCAATAATTCAAAACTAGGGACTACAAATTTCACTATATCAAAAATATGCATCAAAATGTCAATAATTCAAAACTAGGGACTACAAATTTCACTAAATCAAAAATATGCATCAAAAAGTCAATAATTCAAAACTAGGGACTACAAATTTCTCTATATCAAAAATATGCATCAAAAAGTCAATAATTCAAAACTAGGGACTACAAATTTCACTATATCAAAAATATGCATCAAAAAGTCAATAATTCAAAACTAGGGACTACAAATTTCACTATATCAAAAATATGCATCAAAAAGTCAATAATTCAAAACTAGGGACTACAAATTTCACTATATCAAAAAAATGCATCAAAAAGTCAATAATTCAAAACTTGGGACTACAAATTTCACTATATCAAAAATATGCATCAAAAAGTCAATAATTCAAAACTAGGGACTACAAATTTCAATATATGAAAAATATGCATCAAAAAGTCAATAATTCAAAACTAGGGACTACAAATTTCTCTCTATCAAAATATGCATCAAAAAGTTAATAATTCAAAACTAGGGACTACAAATTTCTCTATATCAAAATATGCATCAAAAAGTCAATAATTCAAAACTAGGGACTACAAATTTCACTATATCAAAAATATGCATCAAAAAGTCAATAATTCAAAACTAGGGCTACAAATTTCTCTATATCAAAAATATGCATCAAAAGTCAATAATTCAAAACTAGGGACTACAAATTTCTCTATATCAAAAATATGCATCAAAAAGTCAATAATTCAAAACTAGGGACTACAAATTTCACTATATCAAAAATATGCATCAAAAAGTCAATAATTCAAAACTAGGGACTACAAATTTCACTATATCAAAAAATATGCATCAAAAAGTCAATAATTCAAAACTAGGGACTACAAACTTCACTATATCAAAATATGCATCAAAAAGTCAATAATTCAAAACTAGGGACTACAAATTTCTCTATATCAAAAATATGCATCAAAAGTCAATAATTCAAAACTAGGGCCTACAAATTTCACTATATCAAAAATATGCATCAAAAAGTCAATAATTCAAAACTAGGGACTACAAATTTCTCTATATCAAAAATATGCATCAAAAAGTCAATAATTCAAAACTAAGGACTACAAATTTCACTATATCAAAAATATGCATCAAAAAGTCAATAATTCAAAACTATGGACTACAAATTTCACTATATCAAAAATATGCATCAAAAAGTCAATAATTCAAAACTAGGGACTACAAATTTCACTATATCAAAAATATGCAATAAAAAGTCAATAATTCAAAACTAGGGACTACAAATTTCACTATATCAAAAATATGCATCAAAAAGTCAATAATTCAAAACTAGGGACTACAAATTTCTCTATATCAAAAATATGCATCAAAAGTCAATAATTCAAAACTAGGGACTACAAATTTCACTATATCAAAATATGCATCAAAAAGTCAATAATTCAAACCTAGGGACTACAAATTTCACTATATCAAAATATGCATCAAAAAGTCAATAATTCAAAACTAGGGACTACAAATTTCTCTATATCAAAAATATGCATCAAAAAGTCAATAATTCAAAACTATGGACTACAAATTTCTCTATATCAAAAATATGCATCAAAAAGTCAATAATTCAAAACTATGGACTACAAATTTCTCTATATCAAAAATATGCATCAAAAGTCAATAATTCAAAAAGACTAAATTTCTCTATATCAAAAAATATGCATCAAAAAGTCAATAATTCAAAACTAGGGCCTACAAATTTCTCTATATCAAAAATATGCATCAAAAAGTCAATAATTCAAAACTAGGGCCTACAAATTTCTCTATATCAAAAAAATATGCATCAAAAAGTCAACTATACAAATCTATATCAAAAATATGCATCAAAAAGTCAATAATTCAAAACTACGGACTACAAATTTCTCTATATCAAAAATATGCATCAAAAAGTCAATAATTCAAAACTAGGGACTACAAATTTCACTATATCAAAAATATGCATCAAAAAGTCAATAATTCAAAACTAGGGACTACAAATTTCACTATATCAAAAATATGCCATCAAAAAAGTCAATAATTCAAAACGAGGGACTACAAATTTCACTATATCAAAAATATGCATCAAAAAGTCAATAATTCAAAACTAGGGACTACAAATTTCACTATATCAAAAAATATGCATCAAAAAGTCAATAATTCAAAACTAGGGACTACAAATTTCACTATATCAAAAATATGCATCAAAAAGTTAATAATTCAAAACTAGGGACTACAAATTTCTCTATATCAAAAATATGCATCAAAAAGTCAATAATTCAAAACTAGGGACTACAAATTTCACTATATCAAAAATATGCATTAAAAGTCAATAATTCAAAACTTGGGACTACAAATTTCACTATATCAAAAATATGCATCAAAAAGTCAATAATTCAAAACTAGGGACTACAAATTTCAATATATGAAAATACCATCAAAAAGTCAATAATTCAAAACTAGGGACTACAAATTTCTCTCTATCAAAATATGCATCAAAAAGTCAATAATTCTAAAATCTTAGGGGGGACTACAAATTTCACTATATCAAAAATATGCATCAAAAAGTCAATAATTCAAAACTAGGGACTACAAATTTCACTATATCAAAAATATGCATCAAAAGTTAATAATTCAAAACTAGGGACTACAAATTTCTATATCAAAAAAATATGCATCAAAAGTCAATAATTCAAAACTAGGGACTACAAAATTTCTCTATATCAAAAATATGCATCAAAAAAGTCAATAATTCAAAACTAGGGGCTACAAATTTCAATTTATCAAAAATATGCATCAAAAAGTCAATAATTCAAAACTAGGGCTACAAATTTCTCTATATGAAAAATATGCATCAAAAAGTCAATAATTCAAAACTAGGGACTACAAATTTCTCTATATCAAAATATGCATCAAAAAGTCAATAATTCAAAACTAGGGACTACAAATTTCACTATATCAAAAATATGCATCAAAAAGTCAATAATTCAAAACTAGGGACTACAAATTTCACTATATCAAAAAATATGCATCAAAAAGTCAATAATTCAAAACTAGGGATCTACAAATTTCACTATAACAAGAATATGCATCAAAAAGTCAATAATTCAAAACTAGGGACTACAAATTTCACTATATCAAAAATATGCATCAAAAGTCAATAATTCAAAACTAGGGACTACAAATTTCACTATATCAAAATATGCATCAAAAGTCAATAATTCAAAACTAGGGACTACAAATTTCACTATATCAAAAATAAATAAGCATCAAAAAGTCAATAATTCAAAAGTCAATAATTCAAAACTTGGGACTACAAATTTCACTATATCAAAAATATGCATCAAAAAGTCAATAATTCAAAACTAGGGACTACAAATTTCAATATATGAAAATATGCATCAAAAAGTCAATAATTCAAAACTAGGGACTACAAATTTCTCTCTATCAAAATCATGCATCAAAAAGTTAATAATTCAAAACTAGGGACTACAAATTTCTCTATATCAAAAATATGCATCAAAAAGTCAATAATTCAAAACTAGGGACTACAAATTTCACTATATCAAAAAAATGCACAAAAAAGTCAATAATTCAAAACTAGGGGCTACAAATTTCTCTATATCAAAATATGCATCAAAAGTCAATAATTCAAAACTAGGGACTACTAGAAATTTCTCTATATCAAAAATATGCATCAAAAAGTCAATAATTCAAAACTAGGGACTACAAATTTCACTATATCAAAAATATGCATCAAAAGTCAATAATTCAAAACTAGGGACTACAAATTTCACTATATCAAAAATATGCATCAAAAAGTCAATAATACAAAACTAGGGACTACAAATTTCACTATATCAAAAATATGCATCAAAAAGTCAATAATTCAAAACTAGGGACTACAAATTTCTCTATATCATATCAAAATATGCATCAAAAAAGTCAATAATTCAAAACTAGGGACCTACAAATTTCACTATATCAAAAATATGCATCAAAAAGTCAATAATTCCATACCCTACCAAAACTAGGACTACAAATTTCTCTATATCAAAATATGCATCAAAAAGTCAATAATTCAAAACTAAGGACTACAAATTTCACTATATCAAAAATATGCATCAAAAAGTCAATAATTCAAAACTATGGACTACAAATTTCACTATATCAAAATATGCATCAAAAAAGTCAATAATTCAAAACTAGGGACTACAAATTTCACTATATCAAAATATGCATCAAAAAAGTCAATAATTCAAAAACTAGGGACTACAAATTTCACTATATCAAAATATGCATCAAAAGTCAATAATTCAAAACTAGGGACTAAATTTCTATATCAAAAATATGCATCAAAAAGTCAATAATTCAAAACTAGGACTACAAATTTCACTATATCAAAAAAAAGCATCAAAAAGTCAATAATTCAAACCTAGGGACTACCAAATTTCACTATATCAAAATATATGCATCAAAAAAGTCAATAATTCAAAACTAGGGACTACAAATTTCTCTATATCAAAAATATGCCATCAAAAGTCAATAATTCAAAACTATGGACTACAAATTTCTATATCAAAAATATGCATCAAAAGTCAATAATTCAAAACTAGGGACTACAAATTCTCTCTATATCAAAAATATGCATCAAAAAAGGCAATAATTCAAAACTAGGGACTACAAATTTCACTATATCAAAATATGCATCAAAAGTCAATAATTCAAAACTAAGGACTACAAATTTCACTAAATCAAAAATATGCATCAAAAAAGTCAATAATTCAAAACTAAGGACTACAAATTTCTCTATATCAAAAATATGCATCAAAAAGTCAATAATTTAAAACAAAGGACTACAAATTTCACTATATCAAAAATATGCATCAAAAAGTCAATAATTCAAAACTAGGGACTACAAATTTCACTAAATGAAAAATATGCATCAAAAAGTCAATAACTCAAAACTAGGGACTACAAATTTCTCTATATAAAAAATATGCATCAAAAAGGCAATAATTCAAAACTAGGGACTACAAATTTCTCTATATCAAAAATATGCATCAAAAGTCAATAATTCAAAACTAGGGACTGCCAAATTTCTCTATATCAAAAATATGCATCAAAAAAGTCAATAATTCAAAACTAGGGACTACAAATTTCTCTATATCAAAAATATGCATCAAAAAGTCAATAATTCAAAACTAGGGACTACAAATTTCTCTATATCAAAAATACGCATCAAAAAGTCAATAATTCAAAACTAGGGACTACAAATTTCTCTATATCAAAAATATGCATCAAAAATTCAATAATTCAAAACTAGAGACTACAAATTTCACTATATCAAAAATATGCATCAAAAGTCAATAATTCAAAACTAGGGACTACAAATTTCAATATATCATAAATATGCATCAAAAAGTCAACAATTCAAAACTAGGGACTATAAATTTCTCTATATCAAAAATATGCATCAAAAGTCAATAATTCAAAACTAGGGGACTACAAATTTCACTATATCAAAATATGCATCAAAAAAAAGTCAATAATTCAAAACTAGGAACTACAAATTTCTCTATATCAAAAATTTGCATCAAAAAGTCAATAATTTAAAACTAGGACTACAAATTTCACTATATCAAAAAATAGCATCCAAAAGTCAATAATTCAAAACTAGGGACTACAAATTTCACTATATCAAAATATGCATCAAAAAAGTCAATAATTCAAAACTAGGGACTACAAATTTCTATATCAAAAAATATGCATCAAAAAGTCAATAATTCAAAAAACTAAGGACTACAAATTTCACTATATCAAAAATATGCATCAAAAAGTCAATAATTCAAAACTAGGGACTGCAAATTTCTCTATATCAAAAATATGCATCAAAAAGTCAATAATTCAAAACTAAGGACTACAAATTTCACTATATCAAAATATGCATCAAAAGTCAATAATTCAAAACTAGGGACTACAAATTTCACTATATCAAAAATATGCATCAAAAAATTCAATAATTCAAAACTAGGGACTACAAATTTCACTAAATCAAAATATGCATCAAAAAGTCAATAATTCAAAAACTAGGGACTATGGAATTTCACTATATCAAAATATGCATCAAAAAGTCAATAATTCAAAACTAGGGACTACAAATTTCACTAAATCAAAAATATGGCATCAAAAGTCAATAACTCAAAACTAGGGACTAGTAAATTTCTCTATATCAAAAAAATAGTGCATCAAAAGAGCACACCATTTAAAACTAGGGACTACAAATTTCACTGTATCAAAAAATATGCATCAAAAAGTCATTAATTCAAAACTAGGGACTGCAAATTTCTCCTATATCAAAAAAATATGCATCAAAAAGTCAATAATTCAAAACTAGGGTTTACACATAAATTACTTTCTATCAAAATATGCATCAAAAGTTAATAATTCAAGCAACTAGGGACTACAAATTTCTCTATATCAAAAAATATGCATCAAAAAGTCAATAATTCCAAAACTAGGACCACAAATTTCAATTATATCAAAAATATGCATCAAAAAAGTCAATAATTCAAACTATTAGGGGTTACAAGAGAATTTCTCTATATCAAAAATATGCATCAAAAGTCAATAATTCAAAACTAAAGGGACCACAAATTTCTCTATATCAAAAATATGCACATCAAAAGTCAATAATTCCAAACTAGGGACTACAAATTTCACAATATAAAAACCAGGCATCAAAAGTCAATAATTCAAAACTAGGGACTACAAATTTCACTATATCAAAAATATGCATCAAAAAGTCAATAACTCAAAACTAGGGACTACAAATTTCACTATATCAAAAAAAGAGGCATCAAAAGGTCAATAATGCAAAACAAGGGAATACAAGTTTCTCTATATCAAAAAATATGCATCAAAAAGTCAATAATCCAAAACTAGGGCCTACCAAATTTCACTATACTCAAAAATATGCATCAAAAAGTCAATAATTCAAAACTAGGGACTACAAATTTCCCTATCTCAAAAATATGCATCAAAAAGTCAATAATTCAAAACTAAGGACTACAAATTTCACTATATCAAAAAAATATGCATCAAAAAGTCAATAATTCAAAACTAGGGACTACAAATTTCTCTATATCAAAAATATGCATCAAAAGTCAATAAATCAAAACTAGGGACCACAAATTCCCCTATATCAAAAAAATACATCAAAAAGTCAATAATCCAAAACTAGGGACTACAAATTTCACTATATCAAAAATATGCATCAAAAAGTCAATAATTCAAAACTAGGGACTACAAATTTCTCTATATCAAAAATATGCATCAAAAAAGTTAATAATCCAAAAACTGGGACTACAAATTTCACTATATCAAAAATATGCATCAAAAAAGTCAATAATTCAAACCTAGGGACTACAACTTCCATTATATCAAAAATATGCATCAAAAAGTCAATAATTCCAAAACTAAGGGACTACAATTTCTCTATATCAAAATGTGCATCAAAAGTCAATAACTAAAAACTATGGACTTCTAATTTCTCTATATATCAAAAAATAATGCATCAAAAAGTCAATAATTCAAAAAACTAGGGATCTATAAATTTCTCTGCTCCTCAAAATAATAGCATCAAAAAAGTCAATAATTCAAAACTAGGGCCTTATAAATTTCACTATATCAAAAAATATGCATCAAAAAAAGTCAATAAATCAAAAACTAGGGACTCATTACAAATTTCACTATATCAGCATATGTATCAAAAAATCAATAATTCAAAACTATGGACTACAAATTTTATATCAAAATATGCATCAAAAAGTCAATATCAAAACTAGGACTGCAAATTTCACTATATCAAAAATATGCATCAAAAAAGTCAATAATTCAAAACTAGACTACAACTTTCTATATCAAAATAATATGCATCAAAAAGTCAATATTCAGTAAACTAGGGGCTACAAATTTCTTATATCAAAAATATGCATCAAAAAGTCAATAATTCAAAACTAGGGATCACAAATTTCTATATCAAAATATGCATCAAAAGTCAATAATTCAAAACTAGGGACTACAAATTTCACTATATCAAAAATATGCATCAAAAAGTCAATAATTCAAAACTAACGGACTACAAATTTCACTATATCAAAAATATGCATCAAAAAAAGTATTAATTCAAAAACTAGACCACAATTTCTATGTCGCAACATGCATCAAAAGTCAATAATTCAAAACTAGGACTACAAATTTTCATGTCAAAAATATGCATCAAAAAGTCAATAATTCAAAACTAGGGACTACAAATTTCACTATATCAAAAATATGCATCAAAAAGTCAATAATTCAAAACTAGGGACTACAAATTTCTCTATATCAAAAATATGCATCAAAAAGTCAATAATTCAAAACTAGGGACTACAAATTTCACTATATCAAAAATATTCATCAAAAAGTCAATAATTCAAAACTAGGGACTACAAATTACTCTATATCAAAAATATGCATCAAAAAGTCAATAATTCAAAACTAGGGACTACAAATTTCACTATATCAAAAATATGCATCAAAAAGTCAATAATTCAAAACTAGGGACTACAAATTTCACTATATCAAAAATATGCATCAAAAAGTCAATAATTCAAAACTAGGGACTACAAATTTCCTATATCAAAAATATGCATCAAAAAGTCAATAATTCAAAACTAGGGACTACAAATTTCTCTATGTCAAAAATATGCATCAAAAAGTCAATAATTCAAAACTAGGGACTACAAATTTCCCTATATCAAAAATATGCATCAAAAAGTCAATAATTCAAAACTAGGGACTACAAATTTCACTATATCAAAAATATGCATCAAAAAGTCAATAATTCAAAACTAGGGACTACAAATTTCACTATATCAAAAATATGCATCAAAAAGTCAATAATTCAAAACTAGGGACTACAAATTTCTCTATATCAAAAATATGCATCAAAAAGTCAATAATTCAAAACTAGGGACTACAAATTTCACTATATCAAAAATATGCATCAAAAAGACTATAATTCAAAGCTAGGGACTACAAATTTCACTAAATCAAAAATATGCATCAAAAAGTCAATAACTCAAAACTAGGGACTACAAATTTCTCTATATCAAAAATATGCATCAAAAAGGCAATAATTCAAAACTAGGGACTACAAATTTCACTATATCAAAAATATGCATCAAAAAGTCAATAATTCAAAACTAGGGACTACAAATTTCACTATATCAAAAATATGCATCAAAAAGTCAATAATTCAAAACTAGGGACTACAAATTTCACTATATCAAAAATATGCATCAAAAAGTCAATAATTCAAAACTAGGGACTACAAATTTCTATATCAAAAATATGCATCAAAATGTCAATAATTCAAAACTAGGGACTACAAATTTCTCTATATCAAAAATATGCATCAAAAAGTCAATAATTCAAAACTAGAGACTACAAATTTCACTATATCAAAAAATATCATCAAAAAGTCAATAATTCAAAACTAGGGACTACAAATTTCTCTATATCAAAAATATGCATCAAAAAGTCAACAATTCAAAACTAGGGACTACAAATTTCACTATATCAAAAATATGCATCAAAAAGTCAATAATTCAAAACTAGGGACTACAAATTTCACTATATCAAAAATATGCATCAAAAAGTCAATAATTCAAAACTAGGGACTACAAATTTCACTATATCAAAAATATGCATCAAAAAGTCAATAATTCAAAACTAGGGACTACAAATTTCTCTATATCAAAAATATGCATCAAAAAGTCAATAATTCAAAACTAGGGACTACAAATTTCTCGATATCAAAAATATGCATCAAAAAGTCAATAATTCAAAACTAGGGACTACAAATTTCTCTACATCCAAAATATGCATCAAAAAGTCAATAATTCAAAACTAGGGACTACAAATTTCTCTATATCAAAAATATGCATCAAAAAGTCAATAATTCAAAACTAGGGACTACAAATTTCACTATATCAAAAATATGCATCAAAAAGTCAATAATTCAAAACTAGGGACTACAAATTTCACTATGATCAAAATATGCATCAAAAAGTCAATAATTCAAAACTAGGACTACAAATTTCTCTATATCAAAAATATGCATCAAAAAGTCAATAATTCAAAACTAGGGACTACAAATTTCACTATATCAAAAATATGCATCAAAAAGTCAATAATTCAAAACTAGGGACTACAAATTTCACTATATCAAAAATATGCATCAAAAAGTCAATAATTCAAAACTAGGGACTACAAATTTCACTATATCAAAAATATGCATCAAAAAGTCAATAATTCAAAACTAGGGACTACAAATTTCACTATATCAAAAATATGCATCAAAAAGTCAATAATTCAAAACTAGGACTACAAATTTCACTATATCAAAAATATGCATCAAAAAGTCAATAATTCAAAACTAGGGACTACAAATTTCACTATATCAAAATATGCATCAAAAAGTCAATAATTCAAAACTAGGGACTACAAATTTCACTATATCAAAAATATGCATCAAAAAGTCAATAATTCAAAACTAGGGACTACAAATTTCACTATATCAAAAATATGCATCAAAAAGTCAATAATTCAAAACTAGGGACTACAAATTTCACTATATCAAAAATATGCATCAAAAAGTCAATAATTCAAAACTAGGGACTACAAATTTCACTATATCAAAAATATGCATCAAAAAGTCAATAATTCAAAACTAAGGACTACAAATTTCTCTATATCAAAAATATGCATCAAAAAGTCAATAATTCAAAACTAGGGACTACAAATTTCACTATATCAAAAATATGCATCAAAAAGTCAATAATTCAAAACTAGGGACTACAAATTTCACTATATCAAAAATATGCATCAAAAAGTCAATAATTCAAAACTAGGGACTACAAATTTCACTATATCAAAAATATGCATCAAAAAGTCAATAATTCAAAACTAGGGACTACAAATTTCACTATATCAAAAATATGCATCAAAAAGTCAATAATTCAAAACTAGGGACTACAAATTTCACTATATCAAAAATATGCATCAAAAAGTCAATAATTCAAAACTAGGGACTACAAATTTCACTATATCAAAAATATGCATCAAAAGTCAATAATTCAAAACTAGGGACTACAAATTTCACTATATCAAAAATATGCATCAAAAAGTCAATAATTCAAAACTAAGGACTACAAATTTCTCTATATCAAAAATATGCATCAAAAAGTCAATAATTCAAAACTAGGGACTACAAATTTCACTATATCAAAAATATGCATCAAAAAGTCAATAATTCAAAACTAGGGACTACAAATTTCACTATATCAAAAATATGCATCAAAAAGTCAATAATTCAAAACTAGGACTACAAATTTCACTATATCAAAAATATGCATCAAAAAGTCAATAATTCAAAACTAGGGACTACAAATTTCACTATATCAAAAATATGCATCAAAAAGTCAATAATTCAAAACTAGGGACTACAAATTTCACTATATCATAAATATGCATCAAAAAGTCAATAATTCAAAACTAGGGACTACAAATTTCACTATATCAAAAATATGCATCAAAAAGTCAATAATTCAAAACTAGGGACTACAAATTTCCTTTATCAAAAATATGCATCAAAAAGTCAATAATTCAAAACTAGGGACTACAAATTTCACTATATCAAAAATATGCATCAAAAAGTCAATAATTCAAAACTCGGGACTACAAATTTCACTATATCAAAAATATGCATCAAAAAGTCAATAATTCAAAACTAGGGACTACAAATTTCACTATATCAAAAATATGCATCAAAAAGTCAATAATTCAAAACTAGGGACTACAAATTTCACTATATCAAAAATATGCATCAAAAAGTCAATAATTCAAAACTAGGGACTACAAATTTCACTATATCAAAAATATGCATCAAAAAGTCAATAATTCAAAACTAGGGACTACAAATTTCACTATATCAAAAATATGCATCAAAAAGTCAATAATTCAAAACTAGGGACTACAAATTTCACTATATCAAAAATATGCATCAAAAAGTCAATAATTCAAAACTAGGGACTACAAATTTCTCTATATCAAAAATATGCATCAAAAGCAATAATTCAAAACTAGGAACTACAAATTTCACAATATCAAAAATATGCATCAAAAAGTCAATAATTCAAAACTAGGGACTACAAATTTCACTATATCAAAAATATGCATCAAAAAGTCAATAATTCAAAACTAGGGACTACAAATTTCACTATATCAAAAATATGCATCAAAAAGTCAATAATTCAAAACTAGGGACTACAAATTTCACTATATCAAAAATATGCATCAAAAAGTCAATAATTCAAAACTAGGGACTACAAATTTCTCTATATCAAAAATATGCATCAAAAAGTCAATAATTCAAAACTAGGGACTACAAATTTCACTATATCAAAAATATGCATCAAAAAGTCAATAATTCAAAACTAGGGACTACAAATTCCTCTAGATCAAAAATATGCATCAAAAAGTCAATAATTCAAAACTAGGGACTACAAATTTCTCTATATCAAAAATATGCATCAAAAAGTCAATAATTCAAAACTAGGGACTACAAATTTCACTATATCAAAAATATGCATCAAAAGTCAATAATTCAAAACTAGGGACTACAAATTTCACTATATCAAAAATATGCATCAAAAAGTCAATAATTCAAAACTAAGGACTACAAATTTCACTATATCAAAAATATGCATCAAAAAGTCAATAATTCAAAACTAGGACTACAAATTTCTCTATATCAAAAATATGCATCAAAAAGTCAATAATTCAAAACTAGGGACTACAAATTTCTCTATATCAAAAATATGCATCAAAAAGTCAATAATTCAAAACTAGGGACTACAAATTTCTCTATATCAAAAATATGCATCAAAAAGTCAATAATTCAAAACTAGGGATCTACAAATTTCTATATCAAAAATATGCATCAAAAAGTCTATAATTCAAAACTAGGGACTACAAATTTCTCTATATCAAAAATATGCATCAAAAAGTCAATAATTCAAAACTAGGTACTACAAATTTCTCTATATCAAAAATATGCATCAAAAAGTCAATAATTCAAAACTAGGGACTACAAATTTCACTATATCAAAAATATGCATCAAAAAGTCAATAATTCAAAACTAGAGACTACAAATTTCACTATATCAAAATATGCATCAAAAAGTCAATAATTCAAAACTAGGGACTACAAATTTCACTATATCAAAAATATGCATCAAAAAGTCAATAATTCAAAACTAGGGACTACAAATTTCACTATATCAAAAATATGCATCAAAAGTCAATAATTCAAAACTAGGACTACAAATTTCACTATATCAAAAATATGCATCAAAAAGTCAATAATTCAAAACTAGGGACTACAAATTTCACTATATCAAAAATATGCATCAAAAAGTCAATAATTCAAAACTAGGGACTACAAATTTCACTATATCAAAAATATGCATCAAAAGTCAATAATTCAAAACTAGGACTACAAATTTCTATATCAAAAATATGCATCAAAAAGTCAATAATTCAAAACTAGGGACTACAAATTTCACTATATCAAAAATATGCATCAAAAAGTCAATAATTCAAAACTAGGGACTACAAATTTCACTATATCAAAAATATGCATCAAAAAGTCAATAATTCAAAACTAGGGACTACAAATTTCTCTATATCAAAAATATGCATCAAAAAGTCAATAATTCAAAACTAGGGACTACAAATTTCACTATATCAAAAATATGCATCAAAAAGTCAATAATTCAAAACTAGGGACTACAAATTTCACTATATCAAAAATATGCATCAAAAAGTCAATAATTCAAAACTAGGGACTACAAATTTCACTATATCAAAAATATGCATCAAAAAGTCAATAATTCAAAACTAGGGACTACAAATTTCACTATATCAAAATATGCATCAAAAGTCAATAATTCAAAACTAGGGACTACAAATTTCACTATATCAAAAATATGCATCAAAAAGTCAATAATTCAAAACTAGGGACTACAAATTTCATCTATCAAAAATATGCATCAAAAAGTCAATAATTCAAAACTAGGGACTACAAATTTCACTATATCAAAAATATGCATCAAAAAGTCAATAATTCAAAACTAGGGACTACAAATTTCACTATATCAAAAATATGCATCAAAAAGTCAATAATTCAAAACTAGGGACTACAAATTTCACTATATCAAAAATATGCATCAAAAAGTCAATAATTCAAAACTAGGGACTACAAATTTCACTATATCAAAATATGCATCAAAAAGTCAATAATTCAAAACTAGGGACTACAAATTTCACTATATCAAAAATATGCATCAAAAAGTCAATAATTCAAAACTAGGGACTACAAATTTCACTATATCAAAAATATGCATCAAAAAGTCAATAATTCAAAACTAGGGACTACAAATTTCACTATATCAAAAATATGCATCAAAAAGTCAATAATTCAAAACTAGGGACTACAAATTTCAATATATCAAAAATATGCATCAAAAGTCAATAATTCAAAACTAGGGACTACAAATTTCACTATATCAAAAATATGCATCAAAAAGTCAATAATTCAAAACTAGGGACTACAAATTTCAATATATCAAAAATATGCATCAAAAAGTCAATAATTCAAAACTAGGGACTACAAATTTCTCTATATCAAAAATATGCATCAAAAAGTCAATAATTCAAAACTAGGGTCTACAAATTTCTCTATATCAAAAATATGCATCAAAAAGTCTATAATTCAAAACTAGGGACTACAAATTTCACTAGATCAAAAATATGCATCAAAAGTCAATAATTCAAAACTAGGGACTACAAATTTCTCTATATCAAAAATATGCATCAAAAAGTCAATAATTCAAAACTAGGGACTACAAATTTCACTTATATCAAAAATATGCATCAAAAAGTCAATAATTCAAAACTAGGGACTACAAATTTCACTATATCAAAAATATGCATCAAAAGTCAATAATTCAAAACTAGGGACTACAAATTTCTCTATATCAAAAATATGCATCAAAAAGTCAATAACTCAAAACTAGGGACTACAAATTTCACTATATCAAAAATATGCATCAAAAAGTCAATAATTCAAAACTAGGGACTACAAATTTCACTATATCAAAAATATGCATCAAAAAGTCAATAATTCAAAACTAGGAACTAAAAATTTCTCTATATCAAAAATATGCATCAAAAAGTTAATAATTCAAAACTAGGGACTACAAATTTCACTATATCAAAAATATGCATCAAAAAGTCAATAATTCAAAACTAGGGACTACAAATTTCACTATATCAAAAATATGCATCAAAAAGTCAATAATTCAAAACTAGTGACTACAAATTTCACTATATCAAAAATATGCATCAAAAAGTCAATAATTCAAAACTAGGAACTACAAATTTCACTATATCAAAAATATGCATCAAAAAGTCAATAATTCAAAACTAGGGTCTACAAATTTCTCTATATCAAAAATATGCATCAAAAAGTCAATAATTCAAAACTAGGGACTACAAATTTCACTATATCATAAATATGCATCAAAAAGTCAACAATTCAAAACTAGGGACTACAAATTTCTCTATATCAAAAATATGCATCAAAAAGTCAATAATTCAAAACTAGGGACTACAAATTTCTCTATATCAAAAATATGCATCAAAAAGTCAATAATTCAAAAACTAGGGACTACAAATTTCACTATATCAAAAATATGCATCAAAAAGTCAATAATTCAAAACTAGGACTACAAATTTCTCTATATCAAAAATATGCATCAAAAAGTCAATAATTCAAAACTAGGAATACAAATTTCACTATATCAAAAATATGCATCAAAAAGTCAATAATTCAAAACTAGGGACTACAAATTTCACTATATCAAAAATATGCATCAAAAGTCAATAATTCAAAACTAGGGACTACAAATTTCTCTATATCAAAAATATGCATCAAAAAGTCAATAATTCAAAAATAGGAATACAAATTTCTCTATATCAAAAATATGCATCAAAAGTCAATAATTCAAAACTAGGGACTACAAATTTCACTATATCAAAATATGCATCAAAAGTCAATAATTCAAAACTAGGGAATACAAATTTCTCTATATCAAAAATATGCATCAAAAAGTCAATAATTCAAAACTAGGAACTACAAATTTCTCTATATCAAAATATGCATCAAAAAGTCAATAATTCAAAACTAGGGTCTACAAATTTCACTATATCAAAAATATGCATCAAAAAGTCAATAATTCAAAACTAGGGACTACAAATTTCTCATATCAAAAATATGCATCAAAAAGTCAATAATTCAAAACTAGGGACTACAAATTTCACTATATCAAAAATATGCATCAAAAAGTCAATAATTCAAAACTAGGGACTACAAATTTCTCTATATCAAAAATATGCATCAAAAAGTCAATAATTCAAAACTAGGGACTACAAATTTCACTATATCAAAAATATGCATCAAAAAGTCAATAATTCAAAACTAGGGACTACAAATTTCTCTATATCAAAAATATGCATCAAAAAGTCAATAATTCAAAACTAGGGACTCACAAATTTCTATATCAAAAATATACATCAAAAAGTCAATAATTCAAAACTAGGGTCTACAAATTCTCTATATCAAA